>NC_045558.1:133483113-133723447 GCF_009769535.1 Thamnophis elegans | reverse complement strand
CAGTCCACCCCACCCCCTTCTCTGCTCTTATGGGTGACAATTCCAGCTTCCCTCCCCAGACTCAAAAGATGAAAAACAAGGAGAAGTAGTTAACACAAGCAAATTACAATTTGTTCCTTTCGATACCAAAACAGAACAAAACACCACCACAACAACTTCGAGCTGCAAAATAAAAATTGTGCACACACACACACAGATGCACCCTCCTGGATTTACACAAGGGCCTTCCGAAGTTTAATTTTTAATTTAACTAGGGGAATGATTAAAGGCACGAACTCTGTTTAATCAACTTCCTGCAATTTGGATAGAAAATAGATTAGATAGCAGGGAGATTTTTTGTCGTTGTTCTTAAGCCCACTCAGATTTCGGGGATGGTAGGGGGTGAAGGAATAATTGGCCTCTGATAGAGATTTATGGTTCTGATTTTAGTGGCAAAGGTTAGTTTGAGGTCCAAAGGAGATCACATTGAGGAACGCTAATTTAAACCAAGGGGAATTGGGTTGTAAGTAAACAAGGAGAATTCTTCAAGGCAGTTTACTGCCCTGAAGGATTCGTTAGCAAGCTTTATCCACAGATAGGGAAGCGGTGGCTCAGTGGCTAAGATGCTGAGTTGGTCGATCAGAAAGGTCGGCAGTTTGGCGAGTCGAATCCCTAGCGTCACATAACAGAATGAGCTCCCGTTACTCGTCCCAGCTTCTGCCAACCTAGCAGTTCGAAAGCACGTAAAAAATGCAAGTAGAAAAATAGGGACCACCTTTGGTGGGAAGATAACAGCATTCCAAGCACCTTCGGCGTTTAGTCATGCTGACCACATGACCACGGAGACGTCTTCGGACAGCGCTGGCTCTTCGGCTTTGAAATGGAGATGAATACCACCCCCTAGAGGTGGGAACGACTAACATATGTGCAAGGGGAACCTTTACTTTACTTTAAATGGGGACAGTAGGACAGGGATGGAAGGCACGCTGGTGGGCTTATGCACGCCCACTTTTATGGACCTCTTAGGAATGGGGTGAGGTCCACAATAGACAGTTTAAGGTTGAAGCTGTGGAAGGTTTGAGGCTGTAACAACGGAGGCAGGTAGAGCATTTCAGGCGTTGACCACTGTTGCTGAAATCGTATTTTCTGCAATCGAGTTTGGAGTGGTTTACTTTAAGTTTGTATCAATTTTTGCTCGTGTATTATTGAGGTTGAAGCTGAGGTTATTATTGACAGGTAAGACGTTGTAAGAGACAATTTTGCATACTGTGTTGGAACCTATGGCGCGTGCATGGGTGGGGGTGGGCAGAGACACCGCAGGGGGGGGGCAGCACACCTCTCCCCCATGCTCCATTTTTAGCATCAAGAGGCTTCAGGGAGGGCTTCCGGAGGCCAGGGGAGGCCGTTTTTGCCCTCCCAGAGGTCGAGGAAAGTCTCCGGAGCCTGGGGAAGGCGAAGAACGGGAGTTCTGAAAGTTCAGAAACGGGTGTGTTTCCCGCCTCCGGAGCCCAGGGGAGGTCATTTTCGCCCTCGCAAGGCTCAAAGAAAGCCTCCGGAGCCTGGGGAGGGCAAAAACTCCCCTCCATGGCGGGGTGGGGGCGGTCAAGCACGTATGCGCAGGGGGGTGTCACACATGTATGCGCAGGTTGGCTGGATGCATTGCAATGTGAGTGTAGGGCATGCTCACACAGTTTCAGCACACAAGGAGAGAAATGTTCGCCACCACTGGCTTAGATCAGACTATAGGCGGCGTAATTCCAGGTTCTCCAAGCCCAAAATTTCGAGCCTGGTGGAACAAGGGATTCTATTGTGAGCAGAGGAGTGGAGGACTCTTCTCGTGAAATACCTCTGGACTCGCTCGATTGTTTTAATGTCCGATATAGAGTGCAGATTTCAGGCAGATGAGCTGTATTCAAGGATTGGTCTGGCAAAGGGTTTGGGTTTTTTTGAAAAGTTCTCTTTTTATTTTTCCATAACCACTCTTATATCATTAATTTTACAGTTAATCTTACATCATTAAGGTGGCGCAGTGGTTAAATGCAGCACTGCAGGCTACTTCAGCTGACTGCAGTTCTGCAGTTCAGCTGTTCAAATCTCACTGGCTCAAGGTTGACTCAGCCTTCCATCCTTCCGAGGTGGGTAAAATGAGGACCCGGATTGTTGGGGGCAATATGCTGACTCTGTAAACCGCTTAGAGAGGGCTGAAAGCCCTATGAAGCGGTATATAAGTCTAACTGCTATTGCTATTGCTTACATCTGGGTTCAATCTTTGTGTCCTCATATTTAACAGTTACATCATTTTTAATCTATTTTTATCTTACCGTTATCTTTCCTCTTGCCTTTTAATTCAATGTGAAGTACCCGTGGTTCACCCATGAGGCCAATGTTGAGAAAAGACACGGACACGAGCTTTCTTGGGATGAGGCGACCCAGATTGGGTCTGGGAGCCCCTTTTATTGAGATAGGACAAAGGCAGGAGGAGCAATCAGCATGTGATTTAAGACAGCCTGTCAAACTACAATTGCTAATCTACTGCTCAGGGAAGTTCTGTCTATATATGGTCAAATCCTGGGTGTCGTTGGGTAAGGCACATCTAGAGTGAACTATCAGGATGTTATGTCTTTTAGGAGTTTGTTTTTCCTGTGTGGTTCAGCGTGGCTGTGCATGCCCTGTTATGCACTGGGCCATGGGTGACTGCCACACCTACACAAGGAGTTATATGACAACAATTCAACTCCTCCTCTATAATTGACTTCTTTTCCAAATTATTCAATTTTCTGTTTCCTTTTGTCCATATTGATTTTCTATCCAGTGATTAAAAACAGCTCCATATCTTATAATACTCCTGTTCCTCCTTCTCTTTAATTGCCAACGTTAATCTGTTCATTTCTGCACCTTCTAATTTTTTTTTTTTAATTACCTCTCGCTCTGAGGGAATTTTTTTCCATTTTTGTGCACATATGATTCTAGCTGCAGTTATTACGTGAATAATTAAATATACATTTTCTTTACTATATTTCTCTGGTAAAATACCCAACAAAAATAGTTCGGGCTTTAAATCAATACACTGCTGTATCACTCTTTCCAACCACATATGAATTTTTGTCCTTTTTTTTTTTTTTTTTTTTTTTGCCTGGCAAAGGGTATTGTATGCCCTAGTTCAGTGATGGGCAACCTTTTTGGCGTGGTGTGTCAAAAATCGGCAAAAAACCGAGCATAATTCGTGTTGTGTGTCACTTCGACAAAAACATAATTTTGCGCAATTTATAGTTTAAACTACAAAATTAACATACCTGCTTAGTAACTTCTTTGTTCATCAGTCGATTTCGTATGTTGCCCTTGATATTATTGAACTTGTTTGGGGTGCCGTGAACCAGGGCTGTGGAGTCGGCTGCTTCCAGCTCCATGTCCTCATCAACATGCCGCTCCAGCCCACCCCTGCTATGAATATTCCTAGTGACGCGAGGGCGAAGAATATGAATATTCATAGCGGGGGCGGGCGGGAGCGGCATGTTGATGAGGACGTGGAGCTGGAAGCAGCAGACTCCACAGCCCTGCCGTGAACTGAGATAAGTGTGGTGCGGTCGTAACCGACAGTCCCAGGAGTAGACTCTCTGTGCTGGCCTGACTGGAGAGAGGCGCGCACTGTTCCCGCGCTCCTCTCCTGCGGGTCCTCCCTCGCCGCGCTGATGACGTGTGTGCGCATGGCACGCATGCCTTACCAGCAGCCCCTGCGCTCAGAAAGGGGCGGCGGCGATACAGTAAGTGAGTGTGGGCGGGGGAGATCACACGTCCCCCCCCCCGTTCCTCCAGCACAGATTCTTTCATCCTCGGCGGCCGTGCAGGAGCCGAGGATGAATCGCATGAAATCCTGTGCGTGTCACCCCAAATGGCTACGCGTGTCAGCACTGACACGCGTGTCATAGGTTCGCCATCACTGCCCTAGTTAGCAGTACAATGTAACTGGAGAAGCTTCACAAAATTAGGTTAACAACTCTTAATGCCTTTTTTGGCAATGCTATTACAGGAAGAGGAAATGGTGGTGGGGAGATGGGACGAGGAAAACCCATCACCGTGGCCAGTCAAAGTAATTATTTCCACCTATTCCCCCTTCAAGATGGGAACCTCTGTCTTCAAATGGAGGCCATTGCAAGTCTTGTGTCTATGGAAGTTCTCGGTCCTCTAAGTCCTGGTTTAAAAGTGGTTTAAACATTTTATTTTTTTTAAAGCAACTGGACTTCCTTGATTTTTTCTGAAGACGTTTCACTTCTCATCCCAGAAGCTTCTTTGGTTCTATAACGCACTGGTGGAGAACAGAAGGATTTATACAGCATTCACGAAAGGAGCTGATTGCAAGGAGGATAAATCCTCCCATGCTCACATCTCTGTAAGTAAGAACTGAAGGAGCTTCTTGAGTGAGAAGTGAATGGTCTTTGGGGGGGAAAAATCCGAAAGGTCCAGTTGGCATTTGGAGAAAAGCATCTTTTGGGGACATTACAGCTCGTGGTTATGTGGCCACCTTCTCTCACCACCACCACCACCTCCTCCTCCTCCTCCTCCTCCTCCTCCTGTTTTTCCTCTTTCTTCTCCATCTTCCTCCTCCTTGCCATCATTCCCTCGTTTCCTCTTTCTCCTTCCTCTTACCTTTCCTCCTGCTCCTGTCCATCACTCCCTCCCTCCTTTCTCCTCCTCTTCATCCTCTTTGCCATCACTCCCTCCAGGTTCTTCCTCCAGTCCATCGCTCCCACCCTCCTCTTCCTCCTCCAGCCTCCTCTTTCTCCCTACTCCTTCTCCTGTCCATCGCTCCCTCCATCCTCTTTCTACTCCTACTATTCTTTCTCTTTCTCCTCCAGCCTCCTCCTCCTGCTATCCATCAATCCCTCCATCTTCATCCTCACCATCCTTCCTCCTCCTCCTGCTACCCATCGCTCTCTCCCTCCTCCTCTTCACCATCCTTCAGCCTCCTCTTCCTCCTCCTCCTACCCATCACACCCTCCCTCCTCCCCCCACCATCCTTTGGCCTCCTCTTCCTCCTCCTCCTCCTGCTATCCATCAATTCCTCCCTCCTGTTCCATGCCATCCTTCCTCCTCCTGCTACCCATCGCTCTCTCCCTCCTCCTGTTCACCATCCTTCAACCTTCTCTTCCTCCTCCTCTTCCTCCTCTTCCTCTTCCCCATAATTCCCTCCCTCCTCCCCCCACCATCCTTTGGCCTCCTCTTCCTCCTCCTGCTATCCATTGCACACTCCCTCCTCCTCACCATCCTTCAGCCTCCTCTTCCTCCTCCTCTTCCTCCTTCTCTTCCTCTTCCCCATAATTCCCTCCCTCCTCATTCCCACCATCCTTTGGCCTCCTCCTCTTCTTCCTCCTCCTCCTCCTCCTGTTATCCATCACACACTCCCTCCTCCTTCTCACCATCCTTCAGCCTTCTCTTCCTCCCCCTGTTCCTCTTCTTCCCCATCGTTCCCTCCCTCCTCCCTCCTCCTTCCCACCATCCTTTGGCCTCCGCCTCCTCCTTCTCCTCCTCCTCCTCCTGCTATCCATTAATTCCTCCCTCCTGCTCCATGCCATCCTTCCTCCTCCTGCTACCCATCGCACACTCCCTCCTCCTCTTCACCATCCTTCAGCCTCCTCTTCCTCCTCCTCTTCCCCATCATTCCCTCCCTTCTCCCTCCTCCTTCCAACCATCCTTTGGACTTCTCCTCTTCTTCTTCCTCCTCCTGCTATCCATCGCACACTCCCTCCGCCTTCTCGCCATCCTTCAGCCTCCTCTTCCTCCTCCTCCCCTTCCCCATCATTCCCTCCCTGCTCCTGCCCACCATCCTTTGGCCTCCTCCTCTTCTTCCCCCTCCTCCTCCTACCCATCGCACACTCCCTCCTCCTCTTCATCATCCTTCAGCCTTCTTTTCCTCCTCCTCCTGCTATCCATCCCTCCCTCCCTCCTTCCTCCTCCTTCTCCAGGTGCGCTCCAGAGCAGTGGCGCACGGGGGCGCCCCGCGCTGGCTCCTGCTGGCGGCGGCGGCGGCGGCGCCAGCACCAGCCGCCCTCCAGACACCAGAGGTCCCTGCTGCAGAAGCCGTGGAGGTGTGGGGGGGGGGGGTTGTTAGCCCGCCGATCTCTCTCGCCTCCTCCTCCTCCTCTTCCTCCGGGAGCGGCCGAGATGAGCAGCCCCCGAGGACGCGGGGAGTCGGCGGAGGGCGCGGGCGCAGCAACGGCGGACGCCAGCATGGCAGAGCCCGCAGGTGGGGAGGAGGGGGCTGCGGACGGGGAGGGGAGGGGAGGGAGGGGGGAGGGAGAGCGGGTGGGGGTCGTTCCCGGCAACCCCCCCCCCCGACCCATTCTTTCCCCAGCAGGCCGGTCCTTCCCTCCAATCCCCCATCTCCCTCCCAGTGGCGGCCGGTTGGATCTCCTCTCCGGGGTCCTTTTTTCCCATTGTCTTCCCTGCCCCTTCCCCAAACCACGCGATCCGTCCCCCCCCCACCCTGCGTGGGTGGGGTGGGGAGGGGGGGACAGCAATATGGTGGACGGATCCGAGACCCCCTTGGCGTTCCCCATCCTGCCCCCTTTTAGGATGCGCCTTTTGGCAGCAGATCCGCGAGGAAAGGCGGAGATCGTGGCTTTTGCGAGAAACCCGCAAACAACGATTGCGGGTGGGGGTGGAGGGTGGTGGGGTAGGCGACGTAGAGAAGATCCTCATTTCCTAAAATTGCCAAGCGCGTTGGATGCTGCTTCTTTACATCCTTTGCCCTTTTTTTGCCCTGCTTTTTTTCCTTCCTTTGGAAGATCCACCATGAGGGCTAGAAACTTAGCTCCGGGTTGGCCCGGTTTTTGAATGTTATCAGTAAAGGCAGAACCACCATTTTGCTGGGCTGGCATTTCTTCTCTCTCTCTCTCCCTCCCCCCACTCCTCATCCCCCCACCCTCACACATATGTGCAAATATATTGAAACGGAGACGAGCATCTCCCCCCCCCCACTAGTTGTTCCCGACTCTAGGGGGCAGTGTTGATCTCCATTTCAAAGCCAAAGAGCCAGCGCTCTCCGAAGAGGTATCTGTGGTCATGTGGCCGGCATAACTAAACACCAAAGGCCCACAGAACGCTGTTCCTTTCCCCACCAAAGGTGGTTTCTATTTTTCTATTTGCATTTTTACCTGCTTTCGAACTGCTAGGTTGGCAGAAGCTGGGACAAGTAATGGGGGCTCACTCTGTTACGCGGGCGCTAGGGATTCGAACCGCCAAACTGCCGACCTTTCTGATCGACAAAGCATCTTAGCCACTGAGCCACCACGTCCCTTTCAGTCCTTCAGGATGACCCAAATGTCTAGAAGGGAAGCAGTAAAATGGCCAGGACCGGAGCAGAGCAAGCTTCTTCAAACTGCAGATGTGTTCCATTACATTTCCCCAAATCCCCAGCCTCCATGAGGACTAGTGTGCTGAGGAAATCCTGGGAGTGGGTGCTGGTTATAATCTGGAGGCCATCACCAGTTTGAGGAAGTTGGGAAAAACCAGATTGGCTTCCTGTGTTAGAATTATGAGTCATCCATCATCCAACCTGGGCCGCTTTAAGATGGGTGGACTTCAATTCCCAGAATTCCCCAGGCAGTCATGGCTGGCTGGGGAATTCTGGGAGTTGAAGTCCACACATCTTCAGAGTAGCCAAGGTTGACAAAGATTCATCATGTGAGAGTCTAGAATTTATTGAAAAAGATGTGTCTACGGTTTGCTGCCTGGGGAATTCTGGGAGTTGAAGTCCATACATCTTAAAGTTGTCAAGGTTGAAAAACACAGATTCTAGTCCAATTGTTACTCAGAACAAAAATCTGCCAAACTATCTTCAATACAGACAGGCCATCGGATTCTTGTCCAAGGGACTCCACTATCCATAATCCTGCTTTTAAGCTCCCGGCAGGGTAGACCGAGGAGGGACGTGATGGCTCAGTGACACAGTGGCTCAGTGGCTAAGACGCTGAGCATGTTGATCAGAAAGGTTGGCAGTTTGAATCCCTAGTGGTGCGTAACAGAGTGAGCTCCCGTTACTTGTCCCAGCTTCTTCCAACCTAGCAGTTCGAAAGCACGTAAAAAAAATGCAAGTTGTTTAATGAACTAATATGTTTAATGTGGGGCTCAGTGGCTAAGACGCTGAGCTTGTCGATCACAAAGGTTGGCAGTTCAGCGGTTCGAATCCCTAGCACTACATAACGGAGTGAGCTCCCGTTACTTGTCCCAGCTTCTGCCAATCTAGCAGATCGAAAATTCAAGTAGAAAAATAGGGACCACTTTGGTGGCAAGGTAGCAGCGTTTCGTGCTCCTTTGGCGTTTAGTCATGCTGGCCACATGACCACAGAGACGTCTTCGGACAGTGCTGGCTCTTTGGCATTGAAACGCACATGAACACTGCCCCCTAGAGTCGGGAACGACTAGCACATACCGTATTTTTTGAAGTATAAGACACACCCTTTTCCCTCAAAAAAGAGGGTGAAAATCTGGGTGCGTCTTATACACCGAATACAGCATTTTTGGCCTCCTGTAACATTGCCCTTTTGCAAAAATGGCCATGCATAGCTTTTAGGAGGCTTCTAGTGTGCGGCTGCGTAGGACAAAACTGAGCAAAAACATGCCGTTTTTTTGCTCTTATTTTTCCCTCACCCCAGCCCTCAGAAGCAATCTATCAGCCTCCTAAAGCCTATTCATGCCCCCTTTTTTGACAAAAAAGGGCCCATTTTCACAAAAAATGGGCCGTTTTTTGGAGATCTGCAGAGTGCAAAAACTATTTTTTTTAATTTGCCTCTTCAAAATCTTGGTGCGTCTTATACTCCAGTTCGTATTATACTCCGGAAAATATGGTATATACGAGGGGAACCTTCTTTACCTTTACAGTAGCAGGTTGGTCTATCATTTAACACTCAAATTTCTTCCTTGACTTTACACACTCTGCTCCTACCGGCATTTTCATGACCAAGGGGGCTTTGAAGTGGAGGAACAGCCTTTGAGATCCTTGTAGATGGTCCTCATGTCATTGTCCAAGCTCGATCTGACCTAGATCTTTGAACTGACCTTCACAAGGCTGGGTTTCCCGATCTTCAGGGAGATCTCTGAATCTTCTCTAATTTCGCCATCTCCCCAAGGAAGATACAGTGTCCAGAACTGGGCACAGCCTAGATAACAATCTAAGCAATGGAGGGTATCTTTTTAACTGCCGCATCGCGTTACATCGACTAAATGTATTGTTTGTCAGAAGAGGGCCTCTGGCAGAAGGAAATTTTCCATCTGTGCCTCTCGGCGTTTATGGGTTGCAGCATTCCAGGACATGGTGGCTCAGTGGCTAAGACGCTAAGATGCTGAACGTGTCGATCAGAAAAGTCAGCAGTTCGAATCCCTAGTGCCACGTAACAGAGTGAGCTCCCATTACTTGTCCCAGCTTCTGCCAACCTAGCAGTTCGAAAGCACGTAAAAAAATGCAAGTAGCTTAATGAACTAGTTTAATGTGGGGCTCAGTGGCTAAGACGCTGAGCTTGTTGATCACAAAGATTGGCAGTTCAGCAGTTTGAATCCCTAGCACTGCATAACGGAGTGAGCTCCCGTTACTTGTCCCAGCTTCTGCCAACCTAGCAGTTCGAAAGCACGTAAAAAAAAATGCAAGTAGTTTAATGAACTAGTATGTTTAATGTGGGCTCAGTGGCTAAGACGCTGAGCTTGTCGATCACAAAGGTTGGCAGTTCAGCAGTTCGAATCCCTAGCACTACATAACAGAGTGAGCTCCCGTTACTTGTCCCAGCTTCTGCCAATCTAGCAGATCGAAAAATGCAAGTAGAAAAATAGGGACCACTTTGGTGGGAAGGTAGCAGCGTTTTGTGCGCCTTCAGCATTTACTCATGCCAGCCCCATGACCACAGAGATGTCTTCGGGCAGCGCTGGCTCTTTGGCATTGAAACGGAGATGAGCACCGCCCCCTAGAGTCAGAAACGACTAGTAGATATGTGCGAAGAGAACCTTTACCATTATGCCAGGAGAAGGGAGTGGCCACGCCAGCACATCCAAATTGTCCTGCTTGAGAGTCGACACCAACTTTCCCCCAACCCAGTACTTTCCAGATACATTGCTTTATCCCCGTGGATAGAAAATTGGGGAATTATAGATAGTCCTTAGCTTACGACCACGATTGGGATCAGAGTTTTTATTGATAAGCGTTGCTAAGTGAGTGGTTCCAGATTTTGCGAGCTTCGTCGCCACGGTTATTAAAGCAAATCACTGAAGTTGTTATGGCAGGGGTGACAAACTCGATTTCATTGAGGGCCACATCGGGGTTGTGTTCGACCTCGGGAAGGGGTGTGTGTCAGGGTGTGTGGCTGGGGGGCGTGGCCAGCTCAACATCACTCGTGTCAGGGGCGCGCATGGGAGCTCGAGCACTCTGTCAGGCAAAACAGGCTGCCGAGCTCTGTTTTTGGCTGCGATGGCTTCTGTGCACGGCCCTCCCGAGCTCCGTTTTCACTGGCAGAGACATCATGGGCCGGTCCTTCACTGTTTCCAGGGCGGTCCCACAGGCCACATCTAAGCACCCTGCGGGCCAGATCCGACCCGCAGGCCCTGAGGGAATTTTTTAAAAAATCCAGCTTCCACCGTTGACTTCACTGTTGGAAAGTTGCAAATGTTGGTTACATGACTCCGGGACATTAAAACCATTGTAAATACTTGGCAGTTGCCAAGCGGCTAAATTTAGATCACGTGATCAGGGACAGTGTGATAGTTGTAAGTGTGAGGGCCAGTCAGAAGTCCCCTTTTTTACCGCCGTTGTAACTTTGAATGGTCGCTAAGCTAATACAAGTAGTTTTCAACTTACAACAGTTCATTCAGTGACCATTCGAAGTTACAAAATCCCTGAAAAAAGTGACTTAATGACGGTTTTTCATACTTAACGACCGTTGCAGCATCCCCATGGTCACGTGATCAAAATAGCAATAGCAATAGCAGTTAGACTTATATACCGCTTCATAGGGCTTTCAGCCCTCTCTAAGCAGTTTACAGAGTCAGCATATTGCCCCCAACAACAATCCGTGTCCTCATTTTACCCACCATGGAAGAATGGAAGGCTGAGTCAACCCTGAGCCGGTGAGATTTGAACAGCCGAACTGCAGAACTGCAGTCAGCTGAAGTAGCCTGCAGTGCTGCATTTAACCACTGCGCCACCTCGGCTCAATGTGGACTTGGCAACTGGTTCATATTTATGACAGTTGCAATGCTCCGGGATCATGCGATCCCCATTTGCGACCTTCTGACAAAGCAAACTCGGGAGGAAGCCAGATTCGCTTAACAGCTCAGCTACTAACTGGAGAACTGCAGTGACTCCCTTAACAAATACGGCAAGAAAGGTCATAAAACGGGGCGAAGCTCACTGAAATGTCTCTCTGAACAACAGAAATGTTGGTCTTCAATTGTGGTCATAAGTCGAGGACTACTGTAGTCATTCCAATTGGAAAAGAGGCCCCTTCACAACCTTCAGGGACCGGTTGCATGGAGAGAGAGGTTTTTCTGCGGGCCAGAGTGGGTGTGGTTTCACATCCCGCCGATAGGGCTTTGTTCGTTTATGCAGCCCAGTTTCTGGCATACCACGGCCCAGTGCCGGTTCATGGACTGGGGGCTGGGCCCAGAGGTGGTATTCTACCGGTTCGCCCCAGTTCGGGCGAACCAGTAGCGGCGGTGGTGGGAAGCTCCGCCCACCTGCCCAGAAGTCCTCCCAGACACTCTGCACGGACAGAAAGTTCTGCGTATGCGCAGAAGTGCCACACGCACAAGTGCTCCCAGTTCCGAACTGGTACTGAAGGTAAGAGAAAACCATTACTGGTTGGGCCCCTGATCTGGAAGACACCTAAAACTGAACTTTAGTGGATCTCTGCTTTGAATATATAGCCAATCTGATTTAAGATTATACAGATAGTGTTGGAGTTATGACCACAATTGTGATACATGTTCTTTAAAAGAACATTTTTAAATGATCTTTTCCTGATGTACTGCAGTGGTAGGATCTAGCCGGTTCGCATCGGTTCGAGCAAACCGGTTGTTAAATTGCATGCACCACCACCACCCCTGCTATAAAAATGGACCCTGGACACTGCGCTACAATGGAGAAACAGGCAACGCAGCGGCCGGCATGAGGGGAGGAGGGGGCCGCTTTCCAGTGGTGGATTCCGGATCCCGTTGCAACCGGTATGATGCAACGGGGCCCGGCGTCCCCCACATGCGCGCACACAGCACGTGCATGCGTCCTTACCTCCACAACGCCTCTGCGACGCTCCAGCTGCTCGGTGGAGCGCCGCACAGGCGCCGTCTGCTACATGCGTGGAAGTGCTGAAGAGCTCAAATACAGGTAAGGAGCTTAGGTGGGAAGGTGGGCCCTCTGGAGCACCGTACCGGAATGGTACCCGGTGTTCCTGGTAGGCATCGATATGCCCGTACCAGGGCATACCACCTGCAACCCACCACTGCCGCTTTCCCTCTTTCTTTTCCATGCCCCTCCTCCTTCCCTCATGCTGGCCACCTTGTTGCCCGTTTCTCCATTGCAGCACAGCGCAATTCCCAGGATCCACTTTGATAGTGGTGATGAGGGGTAATTTATCAACCATTTCGCTGGGTCAGGTTTTGGCTGTGGCGGGAAATTTGTCCCGCATGTGGTGGAGGACGGGAATGGACCACGCCTCCCACGACAGCAACCTGACCCTGGGCAGATCAGTTGTTAAATTATTTGAATCCCGCCATCTTCTACCTATATTGTATACAGATAGTCCTCGGATTACACCCTTTGAGCCCAACATTGAGATTGTTAAGCGAGACATTTCCACTACTAGGCTACATAAACAGAAGGAGAGAATCAAGATCACGTGAAGTGTTAACAACACTTTATAAGGCCTTGGTAAGGTCACACTTGGAATACTGCAGTTTTGGTCGCCATGATGTAGAAAAGATGTGGAGACTCTAGAAAGAGTGCAGAGAAGAGCAACAAAGATGATTAGGGGACTGGAGGCTAAAACATGAGGAACGGTTGCAGGAACTGGGTATGTCTAATTTAATGAAAAGAAGGACTAGGGGAGACATGATAGCAGTGTTCCAATATCTTAGGGGTTGCCACAAAGAAAAGGGAGTCAAGCTATTCTCCAAGGCACCGGAGAGCAGGAAAAAAAAGCAATGGGTGGAAACTAATCAAGGAGAGAAGCAACTTAGAACTGGAGAGAAATTTCCTGACAGTTAGAACAATCAATCAGTGGAACAATTTGCTTCCAGAAGTTGTGAATGGCCCAACACTGGAAGTTTTTAAGATGTTGGATAGCCATTTGTCTGAAACGGTATAGGGTTTCCTACCTAGGCAGGGGTTTGGACTAGAAGACCTCCAAGGTCCCTTCCAACTCTGCTATTGTATAACATTTGTTCAGTGAGTTTTGTCCCATTTGACGACTTTTCTCATCACAATTCTTAAGTGAATCCCTGCGGTTCTTAAAATTAGTAACACGATTGTTACGCAAATCCAGCATCCCCCATTGACTTTGCTTGTGAGAAGGTTAGAACTTCGGGACGCTGTAACCATTATAAATATGAGTCTGTTGTTAAACCTCCAGATGTAAATCATGTGACTGCGGGAATCAGTGGTGGGTTTCAAAAATTGTTTGAACCTACTCTGTGGGTGTGGCCTCCTTTGTGGGAGTGGCTTGCCACCCATGTGACCGGATATGAAGATGCTGACGACACTTGTCAGAACCACCTTAAATTACCTCACACACAGCACTGGCATGCATCAGAATATGATGTAAACTTGTTTTTTAAAGGGCATCTTTGGTTTGCGTTAAAACAACTTCAACATACGCAATGTTCTGATTGTACCACAAACGTAGTAGTCATCCTTACCTTTCACAGAGGCACTGAGTTTTATAAATATGAGCATGATAGTGTAGAATAATCATATCCAAGGACCAGTGGTGGGTTTCAAAAAATGTTTGGAACCTCTCTTGTAGGTGTGACCTGCTTTCCGGGTCCACTGGTGGAACCTCTTTTAACTGGTTCGGTAGATTTGACGAACCGGTTCTACCGAATAGGTGCGAACTGGTAGGAACCCACCTCTGGCGGGAATGCTGAAATGGTTGTGAGCGTGAAAAACAGCGATGAGTGACTTTTTCAGTGCCATTGGTACTTCGAAAGGTCACTACATAAACTCCTGTAATTCGAGGTCTGCCTTTATCAGTTCTTTTTCTGCCATCAGTTTTCTATGTTCCTGTATTTATTTTAATTTTTGTTTTGTTTTTTAAAGATCTGGACTTAACTCTTGTCTCCTTCTTCTCTTTTTTTCTTTCTTCTACCTTCCCAGGAGACGCTGGGGATGACTCCAGCCCCTTCTCCTGCCCTTCCTGTCACATCACCTTCAAGGACCCCTCCGAGTTATCTGCTCACACTACTACTTGCTTCTCAGAGCGAGCCCCCAGTTCAGCTGGCATTGCGACCACTCCCACCGTCGGCCAGGAACACTCCAGCGTCTGCTCCTCATCCTCCTCTTCCGTTGAGATCCACGCCGAAAGTTCTCCAAGCATGGACATGGAACCTGGGCCCTTGCTGACCGAGCCAAGCCAAGAGCCCGCCTCTTCCCGGCCCCCTCCTCCACCACCCCCAACCCTGCCCCCTACCACCACTCTCTCCACCGGGCATCTCAACATTCCTCTCATCCTGGAAGAGTTGCGTGTTCTGCAACAACGCCAGCTCCATCAGATGCAGATGACGGAACAGATCTGCCGGCAGGTATTGCTCTTGAGTTCGTGGGGACAGGTCGGGGCTCCGGCCTCCACCACGGAACCTGCTCCGGTGGCCTCTGCTCCGCCCAAGCCCTCCTTGCCCGTCTTTTCCATTAAAACTGAACCTGGGAGGAGCCAGGTGTCCGCCTCTCCAGATGTGCCCAAGCCGGCATTCTTCCATCTCTACCACCCGTTCCCTGGCAGCACCAGGGTGCCTAAAGCTGAGCAGCTGCTGGCTCCAGCCTTCCCTACGGCCACAGGTGTCTTGGCAGCCCAGTGCTTAGGGACTGCCCGGGGTTTGGAGCAGGCCACATCTCCAGGACTCTTGCGACAGAAGAATGGAGGAGGGGGAGCGGGAGGAGGAGAATCCAACTTGGAAGGCGAGAAACCAAGCGGACGCCACAAATGTCGTTTCTGTGGGAAGATCTTCGGCAGCGACAGCGCCCTCCAGATCCACCTGCGTTCCCACACCGGCGAGCGTCCCTACAAGTGTAACATCTGTGGGAACCGTTTCACCACCCGAGGCAACCTTAAGGTCCATTTCCATCGTCACCGGGAGAAGTACCCCCACGTCCAGATGAACCCTCACCCGGTCCCCGAGCACCTGGACTACGTCCTCACCACTTCGGGGCTCCCTTATGGCATGTCCGTGCCGCCTGAGAAAGCCGAACCCGGAGAGGAACAGGGGTCCCTCCCTGCAACCGAGCGCAAGGCCCTGAGTGCCACCGAGAGTCTGAGTCTACTATCCGGCACGACTCCGTCGGCCGCGGCTCAAGCTTTGCCCGGTTTCAACAAGCTGGTCCTGATGAAGGCAGTGGAAGCCAAGGGGAAGGGGGACGAGAACACCCCTCCTGAATCAGAGACAGAAGGGCCCCGTCTTCAACTGGGGAAGCTTGTGGGGGCCTTGCCCAGCTGGGCTCTGTTAGCCAATCACTTCAAGGCGGGCCCAGCTATGGGGCCCTTCCCCTACGTCCTGGAGGCTTCTCCCTCGGAGACCTCTAAGCTCCAGCAGCTGGTGGAGAAAATTGATCGGCAAGGGACCTCGTCCTCCTCGGGCATGGCCACTATGGCCCCATCCACAGCCGGCTCCTCGGTGTCGTCTTCTCCGGCATCTTCAGGACTCAATCAGTGTGTCATCTGCCTGAGGGTCCTCAGCTGTCCGCGAGCTCTGCAACTTCACTACGGGCAGCACGGGGGCGAACGCCCCTTCAAGTGCAAGGTCTGCGGGCGAGCCTTCTCCACCAGGGGGAACCTGAGGGCTCACTTCGTGGCCCACAAAACCAGCCCGTCGGCCCGAGCACAAAACTCTTGTCCCATCTGCCAGAAGAAGTTCACCAATGCCGTGAGCCTCCAGCAGCACGTCCGAATGCACCTGGGTGGCCAGATCCCCAACGGAGCTCTCCTGCCTGAGCCTTCGGCCCCAGAGGGGGCCCCATTGGGAGAAGGGGAGAAGCCACGGGAGCAGCCACCTGTCCCCCAGGAGGAGGAGCTGTCGGAGGAGGAGGAGGACGAAGAGCCCACCGACGAAGACTCGGTAGAAAGTATTGGAGAAAAAGCAGAGCAGATCTCCAGCCCCGAAGGTCTTGGTCCTCCCAAGGAAGGGGATGAAATGGGGCAGCCTGAGGGGGAAGAGGGAGGACCACCCGGAGCACTCTCCTCTTCCCCACTGGCGCCCCAAAGCCCTCTCTGTCCCTTGAAGGATGTGGAAGAGAAGGCCGATATGGAAGAAGAAGATGGCAGAGCTGTTCCGGTGGAAGAAGAAGAACCGGATAAGGAGAAAGGAGAAGGTGGTGGAGAAGGTCCATCTGAGAAGCAACAGCATCAGGGCAGCCAAGCCAAAGAGGAACCAGTGCTGATCTGTGGGATTTGCAACCAGTCCTTCACCGACAGGGCGGCCTTGCGCAAACATGCGATGACTGCCCATCCCCAGGTAAGAAATCAATGCAGTGGAATAGGGACATCTGGCTTCCTCAGCCCCCTGGTGGTCTTGGATGGGAAGATATCTTCCCTCATGTGCTCTCTGTCCCCCTCTAGCCGTGACCTTGGGATAGGCAATGCTACATTATCTGGTTTTTCTTTGAAGACAGAATAAGTAAGTTAGTAACACAGTTGTTAAACGAATTTGGCTTCCCCATTAATTATGCTTGTCAGAAGGTCACAAAATGTGACCGGGGGACATTGCAACCGTCATAAATATGAATGGAATAGAATAGAATAGAATAGAATAGGAGTTGGAAGGGACCTTGGAGGTCTTCTAGTCCAACCCCCTGCTTAGGCAGGAAACCCTACACCACTTCAGACAAATGGCTATCCGGCATCTTCTTAAAAACTTCCACTGTTGGAGCATTCCCAACTTCTGGAGGCAAGTTGTTCCACAGATTCATTGTTCTAACAGTCAGGAAATTTCTCCTTATTTCTAGCTTGCTTCTTTCCTTGATTAGTTTCCATCCATTGCTTCTCGCCTTGCCTTCAGGTGCCTTGGAGAATAGCTTGACTCCCTCTTCTTTGTGGCAACCCCTGAGATATTGGAACACTGCTATCATGTCTCCCCTAGTCCTTCTTTTCATTAAACTAGCCATGCCCAGTTCCTGCAACCATTCTTCATATCTTTTAGCCTCCAGTCCCCTAATCATCTTTGTTGCTCTTCTCTGCACTCTTTCTAGAGTCTCCACATCTTTTCTACATCGTGGTGACCAAAACCTAATGCAGTATTCCAAGTGTGGCCTTACCAAGGCATTATAAAGTGGAATTAACACCACGTGATCTTGATTCTATCCCTCTGTTTATGCAGCCAAGAACTGTGTTGGCTTTTTTGGCAGCTGCTGCACACGGCTGGCTCCTATTTAAAGGACTCCAAGATCCCTCTCACAGTTACTACTGTTGAGCAAGGTACCACCTATACTGTACCCGTGCATTTCTTTTTTCTTGCCTAAATGTAGAACTTTACTCTTTTCACCATTGAATTTCATTTTGTTAGATAGTGCCCAATATTCAAGTTTGTCAAGATCCTTCTGTATCTTAAGCCTGTCTTCTGGAGTGTGGGCTATTCCTGCCATCTTGGTGTCATCTGCAAATTTGACGAGTTCCCCATTTATCCTCCCATGCAAATCATTGATGAACTGTTTGCCAAGCATCCAAATTTTGATCATGTGCCATGAGGATGCTGCAACGGTGTGTGAAAGTGTGAAAAATAGCTATGTCACTTTTTTTTTCAGCTCCGTTGAAACTTTGAAAAGTCACTAAACCAATGATTGTAAGTTGAGACTATCTGTATAGGCTTGTTCTGATGATCATTTGGGTCGTCTTCTTGTCTTGTTCCTCTCCTTAATAATGGAGATTCTCCATCATCCAGGTGATGGTTGTCCCAAAGTTGCTTTTTAAAGAGGCAACTGGACTTTCTGGTTTTTTTCTTCCTTTTTTTTTTAACCCAGATATTTATTTATAGGAGGGGAAATGTCCAGACCAAATGTTAATTTCTAATGTTGGATATGCTCCCTTACCAGAGGGAAAACTCCCTTGTGAAGTACTGTGAAGCCATTACCATGGCAACTCCACTGCTGCACAGTAAAAGCCATTTTACGGCAGTACAGTAGAAGCCATTTTAAGGCACAACAGGATATATCTTAAGAGAACTCACACCCCAAGGGGTTTTAGGGGTGTCTTACTCTCCACAGTATTTGTTTCCTGAGAATAAGTCAAATTTGGTTCAAATTGCTTGAGGTGTTCCAGAATTATGCTGGAACACACACACACACACACACAGCCATTTATAGATAGATAGATAGATGATAGATAGATAGATGGATGCATGGATGGATGCATGAATGGATGGATGGATGGTGGGTGGGTGGGTGGATGGATGGATGATAGGTAGGTAGGTAGGTAGGTAGGTAGATGATAGATAGATAGATAGATAGATAGATAGATAGATAGATAGATGATAGATAGATAGATAGATAGATAGATAGATAGATAGATAGATAGATTGATAGATTGATAGATTGATAGATAGATGGATGATAGGTAGGTAGGTAGGTAGGTAGGTAGGTAGGTAGGTAGGTAGGTAGGTAGATAGATAGATAGATAGATAGATAGATAGATAGAGATAGATAGATAGATAGATAGATGATAGATAGATAGACAGACAGACAGACAGACAGATGATAGATAGATAGATAGATAGATAGATAGATAGATAGATAGATAGATAGATAGATAGATGATAGATAGATAGATATAGATGATAGATAGATAGATAGATAGATAGATAGATAGATAGATAGATAGATAGAGATAGATGATAGATAGATAGATGATTGATAGATAGATAGATAGATAGATAGATAGATAGATAGATAGATAGATAGATAGATAGATAGATAGATAGATAGATAGATAGATAAGGGAGGGAGGGAGGGAGGGAGGGGGAGAGAGAGAGAGAGAGAGAGAGCAGCCCCCTCAGCAGCGTGGGGGAGATAAGACACTACCATATCTTAGTCCCAAAAGTGCTTTTTTCTCAAGAGGCAACTGGTTTTTCTTTGAAGACATTTTCCTTCTCATCCAAGAAGCTTCTTCAACTCTGAGTGGATGGTAGGGAATGGAAGGATTTATACTCCTTGCAGGCAGCTGGTCATTTGCATCCTTTTTAGAAGGTCATTGAGGCCACCTGGAGGTTTATCTCTTCCATCTTTCATTATTGAGATAAAGGCCAGAGCTCACTTCTCATACGGGTGCTGAGCAACAGAAAAGCATGCTTGCCCCTTCATGTCAGCTTCTCTTTGAGTTGTGAGACAACCACGCCCTTGTGCACAAGTCTGGCTTCAGAAGAAATTCAGAGAATGTGATTGTTTTGAGAAGGTATTCTGTGATTTCACCCCCGCTTATTGCTTCCGATCGGCAAGCTTGGCCATTATCCCACCCAGCATGACTTGGAGGATGCTGGTAATTGTAGAGAAGGAAGAATTATTCCTGAGGGACGCAGTGGCTTAGTAGAAAGATAGTGAGCTTGTCGATCTGAAAGGTCGGAAGTTCGGCTGTTTGAATCCCTAGTGTCGCTTTTTTCCCCCCATTTTTTTTTTAAATAAAAACAAATAAAATCATCCTCCATTACAAAGTTGTAGAAAGTGTGTCAATTGGTTACAAAGAACTTTCGTGCATCCCTTCCACTGTCATCACCTCTAATTCATATCAAATTTTCTACTTTACATCACATATATTTATATATGGTTGTTATCATCATACCTCATCCTTCATATGACTATAGTTGTTTTAACGTCCCCTTATAACAAACAGTCCAAAATTTAAAACAAAACCACATAGTGGCATTCCCTTATCTATTTTCAATATCATCCAATCCCATTATTCCTTTATAACGCATTCAAAATAAAAAATAATAATTATGTTTAATAACAAAGTTTTTAAACCTCTTTTCTTAATCATTGTTTGCAACTTTTATCCAATTTTCCTTTTCCCCCCCCTCAATACAAATTATTACATTATTATCATTATCAGCCATTTATTTAGCAATAGTTTGACTAACTTTTTCCCCTTTTTTTCATCATTTAAAATTTTAACCAAATTTCCTCTTATCAAACCAAGTGTCGCTTAACGGAGTGAGCTCCCGTTACTTGTCCCAGCTTCTGCAATTCGAAAGCATGTAAAAATGCAAGTAGAAAAAATAGGGACCAACTTTGGTGGGAAGTTAATAGCGTTCTGTGCGCTTTTAGCGTTTATTCATGCCGGTCACATGACCACGTAGACGTCTTCTGACAGTGCTGGTTCTTCGGCTTTGAAATGGAGATGAGCACCGCCCCTTAAAGTCGGCAACGACTAGCACATATGTGCGAGGGGAACCTTTACGTTTGAGGATTATTCTCTGCCCAAATTACAATTCTCAATTTCTTTATGGAAAGTTGCTCCTGTTTCGTTTAGCCATCTTTTGAAGGGGAGACTGGTTTTGGCAAATTTAAAAGTTCCGCTTCTTTGTCTCTGTGAATCTGGTTGTAAGTCTTCACAAATAATCCTTGACTTACAACTTTAACGATGGTATTGAAAATAGTAATATACACCCGGGTCCTTGCACTTATGACTATCAGAGCATCCTCACAGTCACGTGATCATGATTTAGGTGCTTTGAAAAACCTTTATCATCCTCAACTTACAAAATTTGCTTAGCGACCATTCGAAGTTAAAATGACATTTAGAAAAAGTGTGTTATGACCATTATTCACCCTTGTGACCGTTTCAGCATCCCCATGGTCACGTGATGTACATTTGGATGCTTGACAGCAGACTCACATTTATGACAGAGTGTCCTGGAATTATGTGTTCCCCTTTTCGACCTTCTGGCAAGCAGTGATTTATTTAGCAAAAGCAGAAAAATAGTCATAAAATGGGGCAAAACTCAACAAATTTCTCACTTAGCAGCATAAATTTGGGTCTCCGTGGTGGCCATACGTTGAGGACCATCGGTGTTTATGATCATTCCAGTATCCTGGCATTGACATGATCGCTATTTGCAACCTTCCCACCCAGCTCTTGATAAGAAAGTCAAGGAAGGAAGCCAGATTCGCAAAAAAAAATGGGTTATAAATTCAGGCACAATTCACTTAAAATGGCTGCATCGTTTAGCAACAGAAGGTTTAGTTCCAATGGAGGTTGTAAGTCGAGGACTGCTTGTATTGAAACAGTCTTGGCGTATGGGAAGTGCACTTTTCTCTCTAAACATTCCTAAATGTTGTCCCTTTGGAGGAACGGATAACTTCAGGAGATCCTGATGGGAATTACATGCGTTTGTTGTTCAGCCACTAAATTGTGCCCTACTCTCGGGAACCCCATTGACCATAGCACACCAGCCTCACCCCCTCCATTCTCCATTGTCTCCCGAAGATTGCCAAACTTCACCTTGATTGCGTTGATTGCTATTCTGATCAAGCCTTCCCAAGAGCATGAAGCAAACTCCTGGTCCCGACAAAAAACCCTTTTATTAATTTACTGAATTCTGCTCATTTACATACAGCAAAGTCTTTCAAGGGAAGATTTACAGTCACAGACCTTCTCTGGCTTGGAGAGCTGCCAGGCCGATAGCTACAAAACTTGGCAAGGAGTCTCGGAGAGTCACGAGCCAATTGAGCGAACTAATTGTCTCCTGCAAACTCCACTCCCCTTTCACTCCTCTTTTATTTCCTCTGGGAAGGGCCATTCATCGTCCACCTGTGGCCTTACTCCCAAGTCGACCCCTGTTCTTTAGCTGTTCCCTTTGTCTGGCAACTCTGCACATGCGCACACTGGGAACAGGCTCCAGCTGTTCCTCTGCCTCACTGATGTCTGACTCTGAAGGTAGCTGATAAGTGGCATACAGCTTGGGCCCCCTCTCTTCTTCCGACACAGAGCCTTCACTGTCCGGGCCACAACAGACTCCAAAACTGGCCCATCTTCCTCCCCAACCTCCTCACTGTCCGGGCCACAACACTCCTGAAATTTGCTAAAATTCATGTTGATTGCATTATCTAACCCTCTCACGCTCTGCCGTCCCTTTGCCTTTCATCTTTCCAGATATCAGGGTCTCTTCCAATGAATCCTGTGTTCTCATTTGCCGGCCAAAGTATTTGATGATATCCCCATAGTTCCTAAATTGGAAGAAAATATTGGTTATTCGTCCTTTGGCTTTTGCCCCAATATTCGTACCTCCCTTTTCCTCCTCCTGCTTTCTTTTTCTCCAAAGGTTCATCTGGGGAGCCACGTTTGGAGCAATAACCCGGCGCGCCGGGGACGGCGACTGCCTCTGGAAGGGCCCCTGCCAGTGCTCTCCGGGGGTCAAGTCAAGCTGCAGGACTTCCTCGGACGGGACATCCCAGCCCAACTGGTGGGGGTTGGTCCCCTTTCCTTCTGGAATCAATATACCGCCTTCGTCTCGGGGGGCCTGCCCGCCAAGCCTGGCCACAGCACAGCGGCTTCCGTTGTTTCATCTTCCTCCTCTTCTTCCCTCAACGTGACCCCACAAAACCTCTTTGGATCGAGCAATGTGCCTGGGAAGGTGGTCCCCACGGAGGCCAAGGAGAAGCCTCCAGTGACCAACTTGCTGCTCCTTTCCCCGCCGGCAGCCCCCGTTTTGGAAACGGTCCCCGAGAACCAAGGAAAGGGGGAGAAGTGACCCAGCTTCTACTGAGTAAGGTGATGGTGGCGGGAGGGATTATGAAGCTTGCGAGAACTCCTGACTAAGATGATGAGATTGGGGGGGGGCACTTTGCCAGGATGTCCGCCCCTGCGCGTTTTTATCAAAATGTTTGGGTAGTGGATGATAGCAATAGCAGTTAGACTTATATACCGCTTCATAGGGCTTTCAGCCCTCTCTAAGCGGTTTACAGAGTCAGCATATCGCCCCCAACAATCCGGGTCCTCATTTCACCCACCTTGGAAGGATGGAAGGCTGAGTCAACCTTGAGCCGGTGAGATTAGAACCGCTGAACTGCAGATAACAGTCAGCTGAAGTGGCCTGCAGTACTGCACCCTAAGCACTGCGCCCCCTCATATTGGAAGCTGGATCAAACATTCCTTACTAGTACATAGTCACACTTTGGGTCTGTTCCATTGTATTTGGCTCCTAAGGGCCACTTCTCCAATAACACCTGTATATTAATTGTATTGGAAAAGTTTAACCTGGTGCATAAAAGTAAACCAGGTCAGTATTTATGGATTTCGTTATATTTTTGGTCTGAAAGCAGGAATCTGTGAACATCCACGGCCTGGTTTCACGTTGGGCCTCTGTGATTTGACGGAGGGTCTTCAAACTCAGCTAAGTGGTGGTATTTGATTGATTTGGACAAACCAGAGAAGGTTGGATCTTATTAATACCCTGTTTCCCCCAAAATAAGCCCTCCCTGAAAATATTGCAACACAGCAGCAGCCATGAGGTGACCACCCTCACCGCCTCTTGCCCCTCAAAAATAATAAGACCTCCCCAAAAATAATACCAAGGTCTTATTTGGGGGGGGGGTGTCAAAAGAAAATAAGATCTTATTTTCAGGGAAATACGGTCCTGGGATGGAAGACCACAAGGAGGTCCTAAAGTTAGATGCTAGATTGGGAAGTCAAAATAACAATAAAAATCCAAGTGGTGAAATGTTTCCAAGAAAACTACATGGCTTGGGAATTGGTCTTCGTTTGAGGGAGTCTTTATTTTTATGATTTTTTTAAAAAAGTCATAGTTGGAATTGCAAGGCCCGAAGAGCTGAGAAAACCTGGAACCTACTTGCTCCCTATAACTATATCCCTCTCTTTTTCTCTTTTTCCAGAGTGATCCAATCAAGAGGGACCAAGTACGTGGCAGCAATTAAACCTTATATCTGACGACGCAAATAGGAGATGGTTCCAATATAATTTTAGCAACTTTTTAGTGTTTTACTTTTAACGTAGTTTGGAACTCCGTCGGCCAAAAGGCAGGATCCTGACCCGAGGCAGGGAAGGATGGTCCCTGCCTTGTATCTTTGATTTTTTTTTCTTTTTAAAGAAACTTCCCTCTCATGTAGAACAGGATACCAAATGGCCCCAGCCGAGGAATTTATTCCCGCAATAAAATAAATTTGAAAGAAAGTATCAAGTCCATGGGTTTTCTTTCTGGCCACAGGGAAAGGAAGTCCCTTTATTTTGAGTTCTGGTTTTCTTTGGGAAGGAGAAGCAGCTTAATGCATGGGTTGAATGCATTACATATTCTGGTTCAGCAAAAGACAGTGAAAGGGGATTGGAAGATGCCAATTGGAAGATATGAAAATTATTTTTGGGGGTTGTCTCAAAGGTGCTCTTGCAAAAGGCAACTGGACTATTTTTTTCGAAGACGAGGAGAAAAAAGGAGGAGGAGAAGGAAGACGACATTTTACTTTTCATCCAAGAGGAGGAGGAGGAGGAAGAGGAGGAGAAGAAGAAAGAAGAAGAAGAAGAAGAAGAAGAAGAAGAAGAAGAAGAAGAAGAAGAAGAAGAAATTTCACGTTTCATCCAAGATTCTTGGATGAATGAATTCTTGGATGAGAAGCGAAATCTTCTTCTTCCTTAAAGAAAAAAAAACAGTCCAGTTGCCTTTTTAAAAAGCACCTTTGAGACAACTATGACCTGGATGACTGAGAATCTCCACAATATTTTGTTGTTATTTTTTAAATGGAGGCCAGATTCTTTGGAGTTTAGTTTTTTAGAGAAAATAATAGAAACCAAGACAAGTAGAACATGGAAAACACGAAGAAAATAAAAGAATAAAGCACAAATGAAGTTGTCCTAGGGTCAGGGGTGGGTTCCTGCCAGTTTTAGCCTCTTCTATAGAAGAGGTTCCACAAATCTACAGTGCCATTTAGAACCGGTTCCAGCTCCCTCCCTCCGCCCGTCCGCACATCATCAAGATGGAAGAGCGAGAGGAGAAATTCTGGGAGTCCACAAGTCTTAAAGCTGTCAAGTTTGAACACCCCTGGGTTTTTTTTTCCTAAAGGGTTAGGGGTGCAAGGATCTTGTAACTTGACAGCTTTAAAACTTGCGTGCTTCAAATGCCAGAGTTTCTGAGCCAACATTTTGGTTGCTAAGCAAGAGTGTTGTTAAGTGAGTTTCACCACATTTTACAAGTTGGCCATGCCCACCTAGTCACATGGCTGGCAAGCCACTCCCACCTGGTCACATGACCAGCAAGCCACTCCCACAAAGCAGGCCACACCTACAGAAGAGTGTCTAAAAATTTTTGAAACCCATCACTGCCTAGGGGTGTAGAAAATGTCAAAGAATTTGTAGTGTCTTGGTATATCTTTAATCAATTATGATCGGTTGAGGCATCACTTTCAGTGATGTTTGTTATTAAGCCATAAGCAAAGAAAAATAGTGAGAACTGTAGTCAAATCATTATCAAGCCAGTTTGGTCTTGTGGTTAAGAGACCAAAGTGTTGCAATCGTGAGTTCAAATCCTGCCTTAGCCATGAAAGCCAGCTTGGATAACTTTGGGCCAGTTACTCTTTCAACTTAATCCACCTCAAGGGTTTGCTGTGAGAAAGTTGGGTTCTTGAGTTATCTGTAAAAATAAGAATTGGAAATAAGAAAGGCAGGATGCGAATAAATACATTACCCCATAAAATTGTAAACTACGGTTAGACTGAGTAGAAATTGGGAATCCCTATTCTGCTTTAAATAGCCTATCAAATTGAGTATGACCTTTGTACATTTTTAAAAAAAATCATATTTTGGATGGGGTACAAATCTATGTGTTTTCTGGATTTTATTCCTCGGAAATGGTTCTTGCTTTGATCTCAAGGATTTGTGCAGCCGGTGTCCAAACAGAGTCAGAGACGCTGACACAAACTTGTAGTTTTATATAAATAAATATATTTAACATTTATATTTACATCCAACAAGATAGGCACGTCATTATTACATCATGAGGTAAATCACAAATGGCATACAGAGCACACAGAATAAAAAGGTGGGAGGGAAGAGAAATTCCCGCTTTATACCCAGCAACAATCATAATGTAGATTACTTCAAGCAGGAGCCCATAACATCATGAGGTAAATCACAAATGGCATACAGAGCACACAGAATAAAAAGGTGGGGGGGGAAGGGAAACTCCCCTTTTACACCCAGCAACCAATCATAATGTAGATTACTTCAAGCAGGAGCCCATTACATCATGAGGTAAATCACAAACTGGCATACAGAGCACACAGAAGAAAAAGGTGGGGGGGAGGGAAACTCACCTTTTACACCCAACAACCAATCATAATGTGGTTTACCTCATGCAGGAGCCCATTACATCATGAGGTACATCATGAGGTAAATCACAAACAGCATATAGACCACACAGAAGAAAAAGCCAGCAACCAATCATAACGTAGATTACCTCATGCAGGAGCCTGCACTCTCCAATCAATCAACTACAGCTGTGTGTTGTGGCTCATTATACACTTTAATGTTCCAGCTATTAAATTAAATAACATTTTAAATTCTATTCAAGTTCAAAAATGAATTTTAGTTTACCATATACATCTCTAAAGAAAATCTGCCTTCTGATTGAGACAATGGTTGTCGTTGCTGGCCATTAAACTAGAATGGATGCCCTACAAGTAGTTCTCGACTTAACTATGTTTCATTTAGTGACTCTTCGAAGTGAAACGGTCGCTATGGAAAAAATGACTTACTATCCATCATCGCACTTATGGCCATTGTAGAATGCCTAATAGTCACATGATCAAAATTTGGACGCTTGGCAACTGACACATACAGGCAGTCCTCAATGTACAACCACAATTGAGCCCAACATTTATGTTGCTAAACAAGATATTAAGCGATGTTTTGAGCCATTTTACGACCTTTCTTGCTACCATCAATGAGCCAAGGTGGCGCAGTGGTTAAATGCAGCACTGCAGGCTACTGCTAGATCAGCAGTTCAGCGGTTCAAATCTCACCCGCTCAGGGTTGACTCAGCCTTCCATCCTTCCGAGGTGGGTAAAATGAGGACCCAGATTGTTGGGGGCAATATGCTGACTCTCTGTAAACCGCTTAGAGAGGGCTGAAAGCCCTATGAAGCGGTATATAAGTCTACTGCTATTGCTATTGCTATTGCTAAATCCCTGCAGTTGTTAAGTTAGTAACCCAGTTGTTAAGTGAATCTTGCTTTCCCATTGACTTTGCATGTCAGGAGGTAGCTAAAGAGGATCATGTGACCAAACTGCAAACCATCATACATATGAGTCCGTTGCCAAGCATCTGAATTTTGATCACATGACCATGGGGATGCTGCAACCACCTTAAGTGTGAGAAATGGTCATAAGTCACTTTTTTTCAGTGCTGTCGTAACTTTGAACAGTCACTAAATGAACTGTTGTTAAGTCAAGGACTACCTGTATTTACAACAGTTGCAAAGCGCCAAGGTCATATGTGACCATCCGACAAGTGAATTGGGGAGGGGCAGATTCACATAATGGCTGTGTGATTGACTTAAAGACCATCATCACTGCAATGGTGATAAAGCTGGACGCAATTCACTTAACAACAGCCTCACTTAGCAATAGAAATTCTGGTCCGAATTATAGTCCTAAACTGAGGACTAGCTGTAGAGAATAAAAGTCGTTTCCTCCCATATTTGATTGCTTTTCACTATCTGGTGTTTTCTGCCTTCCATTTGCATACCTGGATTAGATATGCAAATTTAAGGCATTGCTGTTGGGGGTGTTTTGGTGATTCATAAGTGCAATGAAGCAACACACCGATTGCGTGAAGACTAGCCTAGAAAAACAGCCTATCTGACCCTAACTTACCAAATTTGAAGATGATACTAAGCTGGCAGGAATAGTCAACACCCAAGATCAGTGATGGTTAACCTTTTTGTGCCCAGTACCTAGAGCATGTGTGCGTGTGAATGCACGTGTGCGTTCCTGACCGCCCCCCCAAATGCAATGCGAGTGCCCCCCCCCCCAGCGCTGAGGCTGCAGGCTGTTCGTGCCGTCAAAGAGGCAGCGCTGATGGCGGCAAGCCATTGTCTCAGGGCGGAGCCATGGCAAGCTGCACTAACAAAGAAATGCAATGCGAGCGCCTCCCCTCCCCGTGCACAATTTTCACTTCCAGGTTGATGCAAGAGGCTTTCCAGGCCCAAAACAGAGTGCGGGGCAGTGGTGGGATACGAACGGTACGCCCCGGTACGGTACGGGCGTACCCGTGCCTGCCAGGAGCACCAGGTACCTTTCTGGTATGGTGCTCTGGAGGGCCCGCCCGCTTGCCCTCCTTCCCTATATTTGAGCCATTTCGGGGCTTTCGTGCACGGAGCATACAGCAGCTACGCGACACTCTGCCGAGCAGCTGGAGCGTCGCGGAGCACCGCAAGTGATAAATACACATGTTCGCGCTGCATGTGTGCATGTAGTGGACGCCTGGTCCCGTTGCACCGTGTTCCGGAACCCACCACTGGTGCGGGGTACCTTGCACGGCATCCCTGTGCCCCGTTTTGAGCCTGGAAAGCCTCCTGCACCAACATGGAAGCTAAAACATGGAGGGAGGCTACTTCTGGTTGACGCCGCTGGACACGACACTGGCCTGCTGCCACCGCCGCTGCCTCTTTGCTGGTGCGAATGGCTTGCAGCCTCAGCCTTTTTTCCAGCGCGAATGGCCTGCCGCAGCAACCTCTTTTCCGGCACGACACCCCCCACACACACATGCTCCCCGTTTTGGGCCTGGAAAGCCTCCTGCAACAACCTGGAAGCCAAAACAGGACACAGAGGGGGGGCTTCGCACCGGAAGAGACTGCAGCTGCAGGCTGTTTGCACCGGCAAAGATGCAGTGGTGGAGCAGCAGGCCAGTGCCTCGGGGGACACTGCAACCGTCATAAATACGAGTCAATTGCCAAGCATCTGAATTTTCATCATGTGACCATGAAGATGCTGCAATGGTTGTCAAGTTTGAAAAAAAGGTCGTAAGTCACTTTTTTCAGTCGTGTTGTAACTTTGAGCGGCCATTAAAATGAACTGCTGTAAATCGAGGACTACCTGTATTCATCATTTGTAAGCTTTCCAGCCAGTATTAAACAAGCAAACTCAATGGGGGGAAGCCATATTCACAATGACTGCGTGATGCACTTAATCACTGCAGCAATTCACTTAACAACTGTGTAAGAAAAGGTTGTAAAATAGGACAAAACTTACTTAACAACTGCCTTGATTGGTAATGGGAATTTTTGGACTCAACTGTGGTCATAAGTAAAAGATTACCAGTATACCAAAGTGGTTCTCTGCAATATACCTATACAGTGAGCATAAGTCCTTGATTATAAACGACAATCCTTTATTTCAGAAATCTATCCTTTACTTATTTTTCAAAAACTCAAGCCCTTTATTTGGGTCACTTAACTGTCACCATATAAATGGTACCAGTCAAACTGTAGAAATCTTTTTTAATACTTCATACCTTTTTGTTGTGGCCCAGCAGGAGCCGTTGGAGCTGCCACCAGACTCCGACAGCGAGGGGCCCTATGAGTCGGCTCTGGAGGATGTGGAAGGACCCTGGACAGGGTTCCAACTCCGAGCAGGGCGCAGAGGTGCTGGTTGGCCACCAGGAGGCGCCTGAGCCTTGGACAAGTTGGGAGGAGACAAGGAAGTGTGATCCTGACGTCATGCATTGGAGCAGTGGGGAGGAGACAAGGGAGTTGGTCCTGGATGCCCAGCAACGAAGAGCTAATAAGCATAAAGAACAGTTACGCAGTTACAGGAGATAACTGCACTCAGCTGGTGGTAATTAAGCTCCTCTCAAGACTATAAAAGGAATGCCTGTGCACACACTCATTGCAGGAGTCAACATATTTACTAGAGCTGGAGAACCCTCATGGATAGCTTGGCAGGCTGGATTGCTGCCAAGGTTAGTCTGTGCTGGATTGCTGCCAAGGTCTGGTCTGTGCTGGATTGCTGCCAAGGTCTGGTCTGTGCTGGATTGCTGCCAAGGGCTAGTCTCTGTGTTAATAAACATCTGAAGCATCTTTGTCTCGGCGTGCTTTGGTGTAGGATGAAGGGGGTTCAGAACACCTTTTTATGCTTTTTAGATATTTTATTAGAATATCCCTGTTTGGAAAGGCTTCCTTGGTTTTGCTTCTGAATTTCCCCTTTTTAAAGCAAAGCTATAAACATAATAAGGGATGCGGTGGCTCAGTGGCTAAGACACTGAGTTTGTTGATCAGAAAGGTTGGAATTTTGGCGGTTCGAATCCCTAGTGCCGCGTAACGGAGTGATCTCCCGTTACTTGTCCCAGCTTCTGCCAACCTAGCAGTTCGAAAGCTTGTAAAAACGCAAGTAAAATAAGAGGGACCACCTTTGGTGGGAAGGTAAAAGTGTTCGGTTCCACCTTTGGAGTTTAGTCATGCCGACCACATGATCACGGAGATGTCTTCGGACAGCGCTGATTCTTCGGCTTTGAAACGGATATGAGCCCCTAGAGTCGGGAATTTTTACCTTTATAAACATAAACATTTTTCTTTTATCCTTATGAACCTCTTTCAGATTTTTCCTTTTCAGATTTATTTTTTTATTTTTTCCCCAGAAAATCTGATCAGTATAAATATACCCTTGAGATTTCCAGCAGTAATTTTCCTGTTTGCTGTGCATGCAAACTATAAAACATTATTAACTCCTTCCTTCCTTCCCTCTCTCCCTCCCTCCTTTCATTCATTCATTCATTCATTCATTCATTCATTCATTCATTCACTGTCATGAATCCACAGCTTTTTTTTTCAAGGTAACATAGAATACCCAGTTCTCCCGTCATTTTTCTCCCTGTGCACAACAACCTTGCAAAGTAGACAACCTTGCAAAGGAGGGAGGGAGGGAGGGAGAGAGAGAGAGAGAGAGAATACGTTCCTAAGTGCCCCAATAAATCCTCTTAATCAAATGGAGGGGGTGCGGACTGCATTGCCTTGGTGTTTGGGGGGAAAGAAAAGGAAGAAAATTAGGGGTCTGGATCATTGGGATCCTGAGGCTGTCCGGATCACCTGCCCCAGATCTCAGCATTGATTTTGACGACAGAATCTGTCCACCAAGTAGATCGTGGGAGAAAAGAATTCTAGCCGGGAGGAGGCGCCCGTGACAAAAATGGCCGCTGACGCTTCAACCCACCCTAACCAAACACGGCTGCTTTCCCACACTTCCTGCCAGTCTTCCAAAAGGGTCCAAGCGGGCGCACGAAGCGGAAGCGTGCCCACCTTGTTTTTATTCCCCCAGTCTGCACTTCCGGTCCCTTGTCCCATTTCCCACCCCCACCCTCCCTTGGTTGCTATAGATGCTGCCGGACACGCCAGGACGATGTCGGATACTTGGAGCTCGATCCAAGCGCACAAAAAGCAGCTGGACTCGCTGCGGGAGCGGCTGCAGCGGAGGCGCAAGCAGGAGCCTCTGGGTGAGGCGGAGGAGGGCTTGTCGGGTGGGGCGCTTCTGGAGGGATGGGGGAAGCCCACGGATATCCCCGCAGGAGGGCTGTGGGGGGGATGAGCTGGGCTGCCCTGACGTCCAAATTGGACTCTCTGGTCCAGTGTCCAGTAGTTCCAACAGCCCCAGGCGCTTAAAAGCAAATCGGCCTGCAGGTTTTAGCCACCTTGCCAGGCCATCTCAGAGCAATGGCAAAGTGGTTTCCTATATCCTATATCATATCATATATTTTATATTTATTACATCACAGTACATTATATTATATTATACTGTATTATGTTACGTTATTGTATTATATTGTATTATATTTATTATAACAATACATTATAACTTACATTAGTATATTATATTATACTGTATTATATTATAGTGTTATGCTACATTACATTACAGTATATTATATATTTATTATATTATACTGTATTATGTTATGTTATTGTATTATATTTTATTATATTTATTATAACATTACACTATACCTTATATTACTATATTATATTATATTATATTATACTGTATTATATTATAGTGTTGCGCTACATTACAGTATATTATATATTATGTTATATTATACTATATTATGTTATTATATTATATTCTATTATTATATATTATATATTATTATATTTATTATAACATTACATTATACCTTGTATTAGTATATTATATTATATTATATTATATTATATTATTCTGTAATATTATAGTGTTATGCTACGTTACATTACAGTATATTATATATTTATTATGTTATATTATACTGTATTATTATATTATATTTATTATAACATAATGTTATAAACTACAACTTATTAGTATATTATATTATATCATATTATAATGTATTATATTATAGTGTTATGGTACATTACAGTACATTATATATTTATTATGTTATACTGTATTATGTTATTATATTATATTTTATTATATTTATTATAATATTACATTATAAACTACAACTTATATTACTATATTATATCATATCATATTATACTATACTATATTATACTATATTGCAGTGTTATGCTTCATTGCATTACAGTACACTACATTAATTATATTATAGCATTACATTATATATATTTATGATATATTTACACTATACTGTACTATACTATACTATATGTGAAACTCGAAAAATTAGAATATCGTGCAAAAGTTCATTTATTTCAGTAATGCAACTTAATATATGAGATAGACTCATTACATGCAAAGAAAGATAGCTCAAGCCGTGATTTGTCATAATTGTGATGATTATGGCTTACAGCTCATGCGTCACAACCCCCGAGCATTTGCCCCTGCCCATGCATTCCCCCTTTGACCATTTTTGGCTTCTAGGTTGGTGCAGGCTTTCCAGGCCCAAAATGGGGCACAGGGGGAGGGACACATGCAAATCCCCAAATTGCAATACGTGTGCCCCCAGTACATGTGTTTTAACCCCATATATGTGCCCCGCCCCCCTGACCATTCTGCTTCTAGGTTGGTGCAGGCTTTCCAAGCCCAAAACGGGACACCAGGGGGCATATGCAAATCCCCAAAATGCAATGCGTGCTCCCCCAGCGCATGTGCCCGGTGCATGCACCCAACCCTCTTTAACCATTTTTGGCTTCCATGTTTGTGCAGGCTTTCCAGGCCCAAAACCGGGCACAGGAGGGGGGCACATGCAAATCCCCAAAATGCAATACGTGCGCCCCCAGCGCATGCGTCCTAACTCCCATGCATGTGCCCCGCCCCTCTGATCATTTTTGGCTTCCAGGTTGGTGCAGGCTTTCCAGGGCCAAAACGGGGCATGTGGGGCACATGCAAATCCCCAAAATGCAATATGTGCACCCCCAGCGAATGCGCCCTTACCCCTGGGCATGCCTTCCTATACCCCATTTTGGCTTCCAGGTTGGTGCAGGCGGTCTTCCAGGTCCAAAGCAGTGTGCGGAGGGAGCGCACGCATCCAAAACCGCAAAATCAAATCCGAGCGCTCCCGGCACATGCGCCCCACTCCCTCACGTATGTGCATACCCCGCATGCACCTTGCCCCCTGCACATGTGTGGCAGAGACCCGAAGACTAGTTGGCCAGCAGGAGGCGCTCTGGAGCTGGGCTGGGGCGACAGCTGGCATGCCCGCAGAGAGGACTCTATGTACCACCTGTGGCATGCGTGCCATAGTTTCACCATCACGGCCCTATACTATTTCAGACATATGGTTCTCCAATCTCTTCTTTAACACCTCCAATGTTGGAGCACCACAACCTCTGGTGGAAGTTGTTCCACTGATTAATTGCTCTTAACTGTCAGGAAAAAGAAGAAACAAATGATTGTGATGCAAGTTATCATTTTTTTCTTCCCAAAATCACTGTGGGACCTTTCCCCGATTTATTCCAGATCTCAGGAATCCAGATTTGGTGCTCAGTCCCCCCTTCCGCAGTGACAGCCCCGTGCCTTCCTCCGTCACGCCCAGCACCACTGCAGAGCCTGGAGATTTAGTGACTGACCCTGAATTGGAAAAGAAAATCCTCCATCACCTTTCCGACCTGGGACTGGCGCTGCCCACGGATGCTCTAACTATCTGCCAAAGCATTTTCACGGTGAGCCATGTGATTGCCATTAAGGCTAGGCTTGTCATTTGATGCCTTAGTCCAGTGTTTTTCAACCTCGGGTAACAATAGTGTCAAGAGTTTGTTGCAGAAAAATCAAATCCAGAAGCACATTGATTCAGCTGGATTCATTAACTTCTTTATATACATAATAACAGGTGAATAAATGTACAATACCAATAGTAGATTCTTTCAACGTGAATGAAGAACACAAGGAGGAGAGAACAGTTAGTTTCATCTCAGTTCAGAGCAGACAGAGATCAGTCTTGTTTCAGTTTCAATTCTCAGCACAGATTCAGATCTGTTTAAGCTCCCATTGCCTGACTTAGTTGCTATGCCTATCCATTGACTGATCTTGTTACCATGTCTCTCCCGGTCATGAATATTCTAACAAATAGCACTTAGTCTATGGTGCTTTTACAGCCCTCTCTAAGCGGATTACAGAGTCAGCATATTGCCCCCAACAATCTGGGTCCTCATTTTACCCACCTCGGAAGGATGGAAGGCTGAGTCAACCTTGAGCCGGTGAGATTTGAACTGCCGGGACTGCAGCTAGCAGTCAGCTGAAATAGCCTGCAGTCCTGCACTCTAACCACTGCGCCACCTCAGCTCTTAAGGGTACCTTAAGACGAGTGGACTTCAACTCCCAGAATTCCTCAGCCAGCAAAGTCCACTTGTCTTAAAGTGCCCAAAGTTGAGAATAACAGAGTTGGAACAGACCTTGTAGTTCATCTAGTCCAACCCCCCTCCCCAGCTTCTTTCAATTGTTGGGTGTTTAACTTTGAATCAGCTTTGATGTTATCAAACAAGCATGTTTGTGCTTGTCCTCTTCTTGTTCCACTTACCATTCCTAGCAGTGGTGGGATTCAGCCAGTTCGCACCTATTCGGGAGAACCGGTTGGTAACTTTCTAAGCAGTTCGGAGAACTGGTTGTTGGAAGAAATCTTTTGTTTTTTCCCACTTTACAGGGCTAATCCTGTAAGGAAGGCAGGAAGGAAACATTCTGGTGTTGTTTCTAGCCTAATCTTTATTGCCCTGTTTACAGAAACTGCCTCTCCAGTTAACCCTTATTACCATTGTAACAACTAAGGCAAAGTGCCCATCGACCTGAGTGACATTGACTTGGCTACGCCCACATGATCACATGACCACCGAGCCCCGCCTACCCAGCTGGTCATTAGGGCAGAGAACTGGTGGGTAAATTATTTGAATCCCACCGCTGATTCCTAGCATCATTGCCTTGCCCAATGAATTGCATGCATGACGTGGCCTCAGTAAATCAGATGTAGTCTTAATGATTTGAGCTTCTAGGGTCTGATTTTATATGATCTAACACCTCTCAGTTAGTTAATTTATGTGCCAAAGGCGTTAATTCATCCATCAGCCATTCTAAGTAGAATGGATCAGAGCTCTGGATATTCATTACTTATTTATTAAAATTGAACTACTGTTCTGACCTGGGCTTCCCAAAATCCTGAAGCAGATTCCCTGTACCAATAAAACCTCTTCTATTTACCGTATTTTTCAGAGTACAAGATACACCTTTTTCCCTCAAAAAAGAGGCTGAAAATCTGGGTGTCTTATACACTGAATACAGCATTTTTTGCCTCCCGAAACCCCGCCCCCTTCACCAAAATGGCCGTGCATAGCTTGTAGGAGACTTTCAGAGAGCTCCTGTGGGCTGGGGAGGGCAGAAATGACCCCCCCCCAGCTCCCTATAGCACTCTATAAGCTTCCTAAAGGCTATCCATGCCCTTTTTGGAAAAAAAGGGGGCCATTTTTGCAAATTCCCCCCCCCCAGGACTCTACAAGCCTAATAAACGCTATTCATACCCTTTTTGGAGAAAAAAAAATATGGGCCCATTTTTGTGAAAAATAGGCCAGTTTTTGCTCAATTTCCCCCCCCCCCCCCCCCCCCGCTCACTTGAGCACTCTATAAGCTTCCTAAAGGCTATCCATGCCCTTTTTTTGGCAAAAAAAACCCGGGCCTTTTTTTATCATTATAGCTTCTCCCCCCCCCCCCCGGAGGCTCTACAAGCCTCCTAGGGGCTATTCATGCCCCCCCCTTTTGAAAAAAAAGGGGGTCATTTTTTGCGAAAAACAGGCCATTTTTGGGAGGTTTGCAGAGTGCGAAAACTTTTTTTAAAAATTTGCCTCTTCAAAACCTTCGTGCATCTTATACTCCGGTGCATCTTATACACTGGAAAATACGGTAGGTCAAAGGGAATTCCTCTCCAGCGAAGTCCCAGCAAACAGTCTTTCATGAGATTTCACAACTACAGACCTTTATCAGGCTTGGAGAGTTGCCAGGCCGATACCTTCTAAATGCCACGCTGTAGCAGCAATTACGTGGAAGGAGTCAGGAACAGATCTTCACCCTAATGAATTGAACTCATTGTCTCCTGCAAACTCCCCTCCCCTTTTGCTCGTCTTTATTCCTTATGGGAGGGGCCATTCACTGTCCACCTGTGCCTTTATTCCCGAGTCAGCCTTTGTTCCTTAGCTCTTCCATTCTCCTGGCAGCTCTGTGCATGCACACACACTTTAAACCCATTGATAGCAGACTCCAAAGGGGCTGATAACTCTTGGATAGTTCTGTACCAATCTCTGCCTCCAACTCATAGACCTCATCAGAGCCTTCCCCAGACTCCAGGATTGGCCCATGTTCCATGAAAATTAATCTTTTGACCCCTAAAATAAGCACCTGGCCTTATTTTCAGGGAGGTCTTATTATTTTTGAGATGCAGGAGGTAGCAGGCTGCTGCTGTGTTGGCAATATTTTCAGGGAAGGCTTATTTTCTGGGTGAGGGCTTATTTTAGCGCATGCACTCGTAAGCCCAATTGTGTTTATTATCCGGGGAAGTCTTATTTTCAGGGAAACAGGGTAGCACTGATGATATTACCTAATTTGGGTAATGAAACGTCTGCAAGAAAACAACCAAGCTCAGAGAGCACTAAAGGACTCCTCATTTCAACTATGAGCGACAAACACAATCCTTTATTGTCCTTCTTCTCTTGCAGGCTGAAGAAGCCTCGGCTAACCAACGGAGCGTGGAGAGCCTCTTGCAGAAATTTGCTGCCCAGGAACTCATTGAAGTCAAGCGTGGGCTCCTCCAGGATGACGGGCAGCCCATGCTGGTCACGTATGCCGACCACTCCAAGCTCTCGGCCATGATGGGGGCTGTGTCCGAGAAGAAGGGCTTGGCAGAAGGCACCAAGAGGCGAGCGGAACAGGAGGCCGGGATTTCCGTCTCTGCTCCCGGGGTTTCTCCTATGACGTTGGCCAGCTCCGAGCCCCTGAAAGAACCGCCCAAGAAGTCGCGCAAGCAAGCTTCTGACCTTGATCTGGAGATCGAAAGCCTGCTGAGCCAGCAGTCCACCAAGGAGCAGCAAAGCAAGAAGGTAGGATGTGTTTCGGGGTCAAATATCAGCATGGAAACCTGGCCTTTTAGATTAGATGTCAACGTTCCAGTTGACGAAGCAAACCAAAGCAAGCACGGCCGAGACAATCCAGTCTCTTCATGCAAAACTTAATAGTGAGTACATCATTTAGGCACATACGAGGGCAAAACCAGACCCAACTTATTCCCGTGCAAACCCACATAATTAAAATATAGATTCTCCCTTTCCCTATTAGACCAAGTCACATTATCCAATAGAGTCTCATGATAGTGTTATGAGAAAAAGTCCTTGGCTCTGGCAAACAGCTGCTGAGGGGTCCTTGGTTCTCGCAGCTGTTTCCTCGATGTCTGGAGCCTACAGTCCATCTCCCCCTTCTCTCCCCCCCTGATTCGTTGGCAAGCTGAAAGGCGATAATGGTTGCAACAGCAAAAGCACAAAGCTTGACATTAAGACATGTGCTCCTCAATCCTGGACCATTGTGAACAGTGTGGACTTCAAATGCCAGCATTCCCCAGCCAGAATTAGAGCGAATGCCCATCGTCTCCCTGCTGTGTCCCACAGCGACTAGACAGATACACTTATCTTGGGATAATGGCTCTTGACTCAGTTATCCTGGGTGCTCTCTGAGCTTGCTTGTTTTCTTGCAGACTGTTAGGGGTATCTCCATTGGGAGACAGAAAGTAGCACAGAGGAATGTACAGCTAGAGAGAAGGAACGTTGCTAGAAGAAGAAAAAACACATGAATAGAGTCTCAGACACTGCTAATAAAACACAAGTAGCTTTACTACTACTAACAGCTTCACAAGCAGTGATAGTAGATATTTGTTCAAACACAGTTCAAAGAACAAAAAATTGCTTACAGTCGCAGTTCACCTTCCAGTCATCAAGCGAGCAAGTAGTTATCAAGCATAGGACAAGCAGAGAGAGAGAGTGAGCTTTCCTGACTCCCTCTTATTGCAAAGTTAATTACAGCTGATTGCAAAGTTAATTACAGCTGATAAGTACATTCACCCATTTAAAGCAACATCGACCATTTGTTATTGTATACGAATCTATATTGCCTACCCAACACAGACGTTTCAATACCCAACTATGTAATGTCATCAGTGATAATAAGGAGTGCTGTTTGCTGTCAGTTTACAGTCTGGTGGCTTGCCCTGTCTGTCAATATGAGTGGCGGTCTTAGGGATTCTTGGGTTTGGCTGTTTGGTGTTGGTTTCTTTGGCAGTTTCTTGATTGGGGTATTATTTACTTGATTGTTGATCTGATGTTAACCTTGGAGTTAATTTATGCTGATCTGGGTGTTGATTGCTGGTGGAAAGATGCTTTTTTTGGGGCTGGGGGATTGTCTCTTTTCCATAATCTATAGCCGTTATGGCACGCAGAGGTGGCACGCAGGGCCCACTCTGTGGGCGCACCAGGTGTCGTCCCAGGCCAGCTCCAGCACGCCTCCCTCCAGCCAGCTAGTTTCTGCCACGCATGTGCATTGGACGAGGGACATGCATGGGATGCATACATGCATGTGGGGCTCATGTGCTGGGAGCACTCGCATTGCATTTTGGGGATTTATGCACATGCACCCCACCCACCCACCACCCGCGCCCCATTTGGGGCCTGGAAAGCCTCCTGCACCAACTTGGAAGCCAAGAATGGGCGAGAGGTTGTGTGCATGCGTGGGAGGGTGGGGTGTATGCGTGGGGGGCGGGGCGCATGCATTGGGGAATTTGGGGCACGCACACTTTGGGCACTGAGCACCAAAACGGTTACCCATCCCTGGTCTCTAGGCGTTGTTAATGCCTATGTGTCTATTCATGGCTGATTTGTCAAAGAGTTTTTAGAAATTCCCTGGTGTTTTTGGAAATTCCCCGGCGTCATCGTTTCAGTTGAGAAAACGTGACCATCCCAGATCAAGCCAAGTCCAAAAATGCCAGGGAATTTCTAGAAGCCCGGCACGCTTGACAAATCAGCCATCAACAGACACATAGACGTTAACAACATCTACAGACTATGCCAAAGACCCAACCCCAAAAAAAGAGCAAGACTCTGCCTTCAGAAGTTGTGAGAGCTTCATCACTAGAAGGTTTCAAGGAGAGACTGGACTGCCATCTGTCAGAAATGGTCTAGGTTCTCCTGCTTGGGCAGGCTGGGAGGATGGGTTGGACTAGATAACCTACAAGGTCCCTTCCAACTCTGTTATTCTTCTGTTAAACATTCTCCTTTATCAGTTATTTAATTCAAGGGGGCAGATTTGAACCCAGGGCCTTATTTTCCTTCCCCCCCCCCCCTCCCGAAGCAGAAATGAAATACAGGTAGCCTTCGACTTTGTTTAATGACCATTTTTGAAGTTGCAACAACACTGGAAAAAGTGACCCCTGGCCACTTTTCATACTTTACGACCGTTTTACCTTCTTCGGGCACGACCTCTGACTCACATTTATGACAGTTTGCAGTGTCCTGGGGTCACGTCGTCATCCCCTTTTGCGACCTTCTGACCAGCAAAGTCAACGGGGGGAACCAGGTTCACTTAACAACCTCACGACTACCGTATTTTCTGGAGTATAAGATGCACCAGAGTATAAGAGGCACCAAGGTTTTGAAGAGGCAAATTAAAGAAAGTTTAAGTTTTTGCACTCTGCAAACCTGCTAAAAACGGCCCATTTTTTGCAAAAACGGGCCTGGTTTTTTTCAAACAAAGGGCATGAATAGCCCTTAGGCGGCTTGTAGAGTGTTCCTGGGGCGGGGGGGGGGGCAAAAACGAGCAAAAAATGGCCCGTTTTTCATGAAAACGGGTCTGGTTTTTGTCAAAAGAAAGGGCATTAGGAAGCTTATAGAGTGCTTCTGGGGGCTGGTGGGGCAAAATTGAGCAAAAACGGCCTGTTTTCTCTCATTTCTGCCCTCCCCAGCCTCCAAGAGTTCTCTGAAAGTCTCCTACAGGCTCTGCATGGCCATTTTGGTGAAGGGGGCGGGGTTTCAGGAGGCAAAAAATATGCTGTTTTCGGTGTATAAGACGCACCCAGATTTTCAGCCTCTTTTTTGAGGGGAAAAGGTGCGTCTTATACTCCGAAAAAATATGCTAATTTAAGCCCTGCAGGGATTCCCTTACCAACTGTGGTGAGAAAAGTCGTAAAGTGGGACAAAACTCAGTTAACTAATGTCTCTCTCTTAACAGTCTAATATTTGGGCTCAAAGATTGCTTTAATTGGAGACTACCTGTATAGGTAGAAGATGAGAAACACAGTCAGCAGCCTGAACCAGTCCGAACTGGTAAAATCCCACTCCTGGTCGTATGTTGAAAACTTTCTGTACATATGGAGGTTCTTCAGACCCTCCGAAATTGGAATCTCAGGGCTGCGATCTTCGTTTTCTCTTCTTTTTCTTTTCAAAAGCCTGATGAGCCTCTTTTGCTTTCTTCTGTATGTCCCCGTCTGGCTTCGCCTCCTGGCCTTTCCAGGTGAGTCAAGAAATTCTGGAGCTGTTGAACACAACGACCGCCAAGGAGCAGTCCATCGTAGAAAAGTTTCGTTCGCGAGGCCGGGCTCAGGTTCAAGAGTTTTGCGATTATGGAACCAAGGAGGAATGCATGAAGGCCAGTGACGCCGAACGGCCCTGTCGTAAGCTGCACTTCCGGTGAGTTTGGGGGTGGGGGTTGTTGGAGTGCTGGGGTATAGTTTCTGCTTAAATTGTCTATGGAGATTCTCAGTCATCCAGGTCATGGTTGTCCCAAAGATGCTTTTGTCTGTGTGTGTGTGTGTGTGTGTGTGTGTGTGTGTGTGTGTGTGTGTGAGAGAGAGAGAGAGAGAGAGAGAGAGAAATTGCCTTGAGCAATTTCAACCAAATGTGATACACAGATGACTTACTCTCTGGAGACAAATACTGTGGAGGTAAGGCACGCTTAATACCCCTGGGGTGTGTCAGTGTGTCTCTGTGTGTGTGTTCCAACATAACTCTGGAACGCCTGAGCCGCTGAAATGAAAAGAAATCAATTATATCTGTAGTGAATTACTTTGACTTCACACTATAGGTATAATCCATTCCTTTTCCTGTGTAATACAGGATTAGGATAAATAAATACTTGGCAATGCCGGGTTATCAGCTTGTGTGTGTGTGTATGTGTGTTTGTGTGTGTGTGTGTGTGTGTGTGTGTGTTGCAATTGCAACACAAATGTAACAAGGCAACAAAAAATGGCTTTCTGCCTGGATGGCTCCCAGAGTGAGCCGATAGACAGAAAAGAGAAGCAGAATGCTCCCTTCCATATTTCGGCATACCAGGGGTTGTGACACAATACATATATGATATATGATACATACACACATACACATATGTACACATAAATATATACATATATACATATACATATATATAAAAATGAAGAAACTTTCCCCCAACAATCCTTATGAGGATTAACGGTATTACTGGTATCCCTTGCCCACCTGGCGGCTGATCTGCCATAATGGAGAGCCTGACGGCTGGGGAATTCTGGGAGTTGAAATCCACACATCTTAAAGCTGAGAAAGTTGAGGAACGCTGGGGCTAAGGGATGACAAATAGGACAGGGCTCCATAGGCTTAACACCATTGCTCAGAGGATCATTGGTTGCCCTCTCCCCTCTTTGGAAGAGCTTTATAGTTCCTGCTGCCTTAAGAAAGTTCAAAACATTCCTAAAGATCCATCTCATCCTAGCCACCCCTTTTTTTTTGAACTATTAGCATCTGGCAGACGGTACAGGATAATAAAAGCAAGGACAAATAGGCTGAAAAACAGCTCCTATCCCAGGGCAGTAACCACATTGAATTCTGCTGTATAATGCAATATTAATACAATATCAGGAGTTTTCAATTCAATTGTATAGAGTGTGTTTTTGTTTTACTTTTTATAGATTTCTGATGTCTGATGTACACTGAAGGTGGCATTTTCCTGTGCACTGCTTGGAGAGTCCAAGCAATGGGTTAAATTAGTCTGGTTGCCCTCGGCCTGAGGAATCTTTTTTCCTTGGCCATGCCTCCTGGTGCTGCTCAACCCCAGAATTTTTCCTCAGTCTGGCCCATTCGGACTAGTTTTGTTGAGCTCCAGCTTCTAATTTCCCAGTTGCTTGGACTCTCCCTTCTATATTTTTGTTTGTGTTTTTTTTTCTTTGGATTTTTATTTAGTACTCTTCCCTTTTTTTGCTCTATTTTGTTTTACTCATTTTCCCTGCTGAGCCTTCTGATTGAGGTAGGAGCAGGCGTAGTGGGGGGTGGACGGCAGCGGAGCCGCGTGGGTGTTTTCAGCCCCAAACACTGCGGCATGGCTCTCGGCAGCTGCGAGAACCGTCGGCTGTTCCGTTTGAAGTTTTTTTGGTCTTTTCAACTTGCCGACAAGTCACGGAGATTTTCTAGCCGCCCTTTCTCATCACGGACGCCATTTTCTCTCCTTTCTTCACTCCCACGAAGCGGCGGCCATTTTCCACGCCTTTTTCATTTGGCTTTTGCTGCTTGCCTGTCTCCGTGCAGATCGCCGCCCAGTGGTCAGCGTCCTCTGGAGTCCATTTAAGCTCACGCCGGCTGCTTCAGTGACTCCATCCAGCCACCTCATTCTCTGCTGTCCCCTTCTTCTTCTTTTGCCCTCAGTCATTCCCAGCATGAGGCTCTTCTCCAGGGAGTCCTTCCTTCTCATTTGGTGGCCAAAGTATTTGAGTTTCCTCTTAAGGATCTGGCCTTCTAAAGAGAAGTCAGGGTTGATCTCCTCTAGGACTGACGGTTTGATGGCCTTGCAGTCCAAGGGACTCACAGGAGTCTTCTCCAGCACCAGAGTCAATTCTTTGGCGCCCAGCCTTTCAGATGGTCCAACTTTCACAGCCATACACTGACAGTGTAATACTATTATTACTATTACTATGAAGCTGAAGTTGCCTGGTCAAAATGGGCGGGAGTCTGGATGGGTTCAAAAAGCAGAAGGGCCCTGAGGTTGACCATCTTTCTCCTTTCCTAGCCGCATCATCAACAAGCACACGGACGAGTCCTTAGGCGACTGCTCCTTCCTCAACACCTGTTTCCACATGGACACCTGCAAGTACGTGCATTACGAGATCGACGCCTGCACAGACCTGGACGCCCCTTGCGGGCGGGAACTTATTTCTGGCCAAGAGCTGGCCATGCCCCAAGCTGTGGGGAGAGATTCCAGCGTGGACCGGCTCTTCCCCCCACAGGTACGCAGGGCTGGGCCAAATAAGAGGAGAGCCACAGAGATGATTAGGGGAACTGGAGGCTAAAAACATGGAATGGAATTGGAATTGGAATTGGAATTGGAATTGGAATTGAACAGAACAGAATAGAATAAAACAGTGAATTAGAATGGAATGGAATAGAATTCTTTATTGGCCATGTCAAGCCGGCCTCCTTCATCAACCAAGAAAGAAACCACTTAACTCCATATTGCAGAATTAAGAGTACTTTTACTGGTTATGAAAAGATAACAGCTAAGCAAAGCAAGATCTGAGGCAAACGCGCGCAAAATCATACATATCAATATTTGTCCAACCCCCTCCCCCTGACAACCCCCAACCCATTGCCCAATCCGCAAATCCCTCAGGTGTCATGTGGGTTGCATCTCCAAGAAGCTTCTTCAGGTTGGTATATGCAGGACAGTTGGCCTTGACCAACTCTACACCCCAGCCAACAGCATGCATGCGCAGTAGATGGTGAGAACAAAACTCCCTCTTTAACAATCTCTCCTGCACCAAAGATTCCCCACCCAAATACCATGCCCCCCTCCTCTCTCCGTTTCAATGGCAGCCGAAGCGGATAGCGAAGCAGAGGCTGACAGGCCACACAAGGAATGTATGATTGGACACACAAGGTATTTGTCTTCGGTGCAGATGCTCTCAGTGTACATAAGGAGAATAAAATACATTCATCAAGAATAAAAAGGTACAACACTTTATGATAGTCATAGGTTACTAATAAGCTATCAAATCGTATTAGGAAACAAATAAAAACAATATAAATTGAAAGATACAAGCAACATAGGTATAGTCATAAGTGAAGAAGAGATACATGCTAGGAAGGAAGAGAAGAATTAGAACTGCAGAAAAAAAACAATTGCTATCAACCTGCCTTCCATTGAGGACCCGTATACTGCATGAGTCAAAAAGAAGGCTGTGAAAATATCTACAGACCCCTCGCATCCTGGACAGCAATTGTTTCGACTTCTGCCCTCAAAATGATGCTATGGGGCACTGCACACCAGAACAACTAGACACAAGGACAGCTTTTTCCCAAATGCCATCACTGTCCTAAACAATTAATTCCCACAACACTGTCAGCCTATTCACTAAGGCTGCATTACTATTACTATTAGTCTTCTCATCGTTCCTATCACCCACCTCCTCCCACCAATGACTGCAGGGCTGTAACTTTGTGGCTTGCATCCTTACGATTTATATTGATATTGTTTCCTGATTGCTTATTTGTACCCTATGACTCTCATTAGGTGTTGTACCTTATGAGTCTTGACGAATGTATCTTGTCTTTTTATGTACACTGAGAGCCTATGCACCAAAGACAAATTCCTTGTGTGTCCAATCACACTTGGCCAATAAAGAATTCTATTCTATTCTGTAAGACTCTGTCATCACCGTGCTTAACAACTAGTTCGTACAACACTGTCAAATAATTTACTAAGACTGTATTACTATTATGGTCATAAATTGAGGACTGCCTGCAATGGGATTAGCCAAACCCGATGTTTGAATTGTGTGGATAATAAATATGGAGATTCTCAGCCATCCAAGTCGCGGTTATCCCAAAGGTGTACACTAGATTTTGTTTTTTTTCTGGAAGACATTCTCATTTCTCATCCAAGAAGCTTCTTCAGTTCTTCAATAATGCTGATGAACCGAAGAAGCTTCTTGGATGAGAAGCGAGAATGTCTTCCAGGAAAAAGCAAAGCCCAGTTGCCTTTTGGGAAAAAAAGCACCATTGGGACATGCTGGATAATAGTTCCCAAATCACCAAAGGACATCAGAATCTCCTTGTGCTGCTTAACCACATCCCTGGTTTTATTAGAATATTAATGACTGGGAGAAACATGGTAACAAGGTCAGCCAATGAATAGGCATAGCAACTAAATCAGCCAATGGGAGCTTAAACAGATCAAAACTGAAACTACTCTGTGTGCTCTGAACTCAGAACTGAAAACTCCTCTCTGCTGTACTGCTGCCTGTGTTTGCTTGTAACTACTACTACGTTGGAGAAAATCTATATTGGTACTGTACATTTATCTTCATGGGTTAATGTTCTGATCCCCCTCTGTTCGGTGAGTCACCCCAACACAAGATTACTGCTAGACAATTTATTCGCAGTAAATTAACACACCGACAAGACTTTGGCAGCAACCCAGACTTCCCAGATAAGAAATACACACCAGAGCTTCTCCAGCTTTAGTATAGTAGTTGAATCCTGCAAACAGCCTCCTCCCAAAGTCTCTTCTTATATACTCTCTTGGGAGGAGCCTAATCACAACCACCTGGGTCCAATTATCTCCTTTGTCTCCATAATTGCTGCCGGCGCTTATCTGCCCGTCTCTGCTGGGCGTCCGGGACCAATTCCTTCTGCACCTCCTCACTGCTCAAGAGCCTGACGTCTTCACCACTGCTCCAGGGCCTGACGTCAGGGACACACTCCCTTTGGCTTTCACTGCTGCTCCATGCCTCAGGCGCCTCCTGGTGGCCAACCAGCCTCTCTGGTCCCTGCTCGGAGCCTGAACCCTGTCCAGGGTCCTCCACATCTTCCAGAGCCGACTCATAGGGTCCCTCGCAGCTCCAACAGTTCCTGATGGGAACAGGTTAATATGTATGTAAAGAAGTTAATGAATCCAGCTAAATCAGTTATTTGTGTGTGCTTTCTGGAAGTGATTTTCCTGCAACAAACTCTGATGTGGTTGTCTCCTTTGTGTGTCGGCAGTGGATTTGTTGCGACATCCGCTACCTGGACGTCAGCATCTTGGGCAAGTTTGCTGTGGTGATGGCTGACCCACCCTGGGACATTCACATGGAACTCCCCTACGGGACGCTCACGGACGATGAGATGAGGCGTCTCAACATCCCCGTCTTGCAAGACGACGGGTTCCTTTTTCTGTGGGTCACTGGCCGGTAGGTGATACAATGGGGAATCTAGGCCTGTTGATGAAAGAGGCGACAGGAAGAAGCCTCAGCATTGACTTGGCAAGTGGTAGTTTCTGGTTGGTTGAACTAGGAAACCCCGGGAGGAAAACGATGAGAGGTCAAAAGATAGAAAGAATGGTTGCAGGAATACCCGCCAGTTGCCAAGTATCAGAATTTTGATCGTGTATCGTAGAGATGCTGAAAAAAACTCATGCGGAAAACAATCTTTTTAAAAAAAACCTGTGAAAACATGTTAGAACTCATAACTCACTTTTTTTTTCAGTGCCACTTGTCTAGTTTAAAGTCTAGTTTAATTAAACTAGTATGTCTAGTTCAGGGGTCGGCAAGCTTAAAGCCGCAAAGAGCCAAGGTGGCGCAGTGGTTAAATGCAGCACTGCAGGCTACTTCAGCTGACTGCAGTTCGGCTGTTCAAATCTCACCGGCTCAGGGTTGACTCAGCCTTCCATCCTTCTGAGGTGGGTAAAATGAGGACCTGGATTGTTGTTGGGGGCAATATGCTGACTCTGTAAACCGCTTAGAGAGGGCTGAAAGCCCTATGAAGCAGTATATAAGTCTAACTGCTATTGCTAAAGGTCCTAACCGGAAGCTCCCCATTCAATTCTCAAGCCAACCGGAAGTCCGGTTCCCGCACCATAGAGCCTCCACCAGCGTGGCGCCCTTTTTCCTCCATCCTAACCGAAAGCCCTATCAATTGTGGAGCCGACCGGCGACAGGGAGCCACAGCAGAGGGATGAAAGAGCCACATGTGGCTCCAGAGCCGCAGGTTGCTGACCTCTTGTCTGGTTTAAAGAAGAGAAGGACTAGGGGTGTCTAGTTTAATGAACTTTTCCCTGAAAATAAGACTTATCCCGAAAGTAAGTCCTAGCTTGATTTTTTTACACATGTGCCCAATATAAGCCCTACCTTCAAAATAAGCCCTAGTGAAGACCCCGACCACTCTGGGGTGCACGGGGTGAGACAAAACACACAGGTAAAAATCAAGCTAGGGAGAGGATGGGAGGGTGGTGGAGATGCTAGTACCACTAGTTAAGTACCTACTGGTATTTGCCTTCGGACAATTTCAGGCAGGCATTGCACACTCCAAAACCTACCTCGACTTGCTGGCGCATTTCTTCTGCGGCCATTTGCCGCTTCTTGCCTGCGTAGCCCCCAGCCTCTGTTACGCTGTCCGAGGCCTTCAGGAATGGTCTCTGCAGCTGAGAAGCGGACTCTGGAATGATGCGCTGCGCCTCTTGGCCTTGTTTTGCCGTCAAGAAGCCTTCAGGAAAGGCCTCTGTAGATGATAACAGAGCTCCAGATTCACAAGCTCTTTCTTGAAGGCTTCTGACAGCAAAATGGAGGCCCGGGGAGCGACACGGACAAGCGGCAGCAAATGGCCACAAGAAGAAGCAGGCTGGGCGCAGGATTCTGCTGGGAGGAGCTGTCGGTACCACTGCTGCAAGGTGAGTCAGTGGAAGACATCCCCTGAAAATGAGACCCAGTGCCTTTTTTGGTGACAAAAAAAAGATAAGGCTGAAAACGGTGGTATGTTTAGTTTAAAAACGGTCGTATGTCTAGTTTAAAGAAGAGAAGAACTAGGGGTGTCTAGTTTAATGAACTAGTATGTTTAATGTGGGGCTCGGTGGCTAAGACGCTGAGCTTGTCGATCACAAATGTTGGCAGTTCAGCGGTTCGAATCCCTAGCACCACATAACGGAGTGAGCTCCCGTTACTTGTCCCGGTTTCTGCCAACCTAGCAGATAGATCGAAAAATGCAAGTAGAAAAATAGGAACCACCTTTGGTGGGAAGGGAACAGCATTCCATTTGCCTTTGGGGTTTAGTCATGCCGGCCACATGACCACGGATACGTCTTCGGACAGCGCTGGCTCTCTGGCTTTGAAGCGGAGATAAGCACCGCCCCCTAGAGTCGGGAACGACTAGCACATATGTACGAGGGGAACCTTTGCCTTTTATGACTAATGTAAAGAAGAGAAGGACTAGGGGAGACATGATAGCAGTCTTCCAATATCTAAGGGGCTATCATAAAAAAGAGGGAGTCAGGCTATTCTCCAAAGTACCTGAATGTAGGACAAGAAGCGATGGATGGAAACTAATCAAGGAGGGAAACAACCTAGAACTAAGGAGAAATTTCCTGGCAGTTAGAACAATTTAATCAGTGGAACATTTTGACTTTAGAAGTTGTGGGTTTCCCATTTCTGGGGCTTTTTACAAAGAATTTGGACAACCATTTGTCTGCAGTGTTATAGGGTTTCCTGCTTGAGCAGGGGGTTGGACTAGAAGGCCTCCAAGGGTCCCTTCCGACTCTGTGATTCTGTTCTGTTGTTCTGCTAAACTGCCTGGGAATCTCTGCCGGTCAGAGATATAGAAATTGGATTCCAGGGCTTAAAAAAAATAATTACCCTAGAAGAAGGAGGCAAAACACTTCTGCATGGAACTAGCCATGAAGTCGACGTTCCTAAGTGAAAAATGGTTGAGTCACTTTTTTTTCCGGGCCATTTATAACTTCAATCACTATTTTTTTTTAAATGTAACAGATGAACAGTTGGAAGGGACCTAGTAGGTCATCTAGTCTACCCTGCCCAAGCAGGAGACCCTACACCATTTCTAACAGATAGCAGTCTAGTTTCTTCTTGAAAGCCTCCATTGATGAAGCCCCCACAACTTCTGAAGGCAACTTCTGTTCCATGGGTTGATTGTTCTCACTGTCAGAAAGTTCCTCCTTATTTCTAGGTTGAATCTCTCCTTGTTCAGTTTCCATCCATTGTTCCTTGTCTGGCCTTCAGGTGCTTTGGAAAATAGCTTGACCCCTTCCTCTCCGTGGCAGCCCCTCGAATATTGGAAGACTGCTATCATGTCTCCCCTGGTCCTTCTCTTCACTAGACTAGCCATGCCCAGTTCCTGCAACCATTCTTTATATGTTTTAGCCTCCAGTCCCCTAATCATCCTGGTTGCTCTTCTCTGCCCTTTTTCTAGTGTCTCAACGTCTTTTTTTATAGTGTGGTGACCAAAACTGGATGCAGCATTCTAGGTGTGGCCTTAATAAGGCTTTAAAGCGTGGTATTGGTACCTCCCTTGATCTTTGATTGTATCCCTCTGTTAATGCAAAGTTGAGGAGTACCAGTCTTTGGTGTGATGGAGAGAACTTCCTTTCCCACTGAAGGGTCAGTGTGCCTTTTTGAAGGATGAACTCTTGATTGACTAACCTGTTTCCATCTTGCCCACAGAGCCATGGAATTAGGGCGAGAGTGTCTCAATCTGTGGGGGTGAGTACGGGATTGTCATTGCCGTTTTCTCCCTGGGGTAGAAAAGGGACCTTGTCCACACCTTAACCTTCTGCCTCTTTGATGGGGCTCTGTTTTCTGTCCCCCTCTCCGACCAATCAGGTACGAGCGGGTGGATGAGATCATCTGGGTGAAAACCAATCAGCTGCAGCGTATTATCCGAACAGGACGGACGGGCCATTGGCTCAATCACGGCAAGGAGCACTGCTTGGTAAATAGAGTGACAATTGGAGCCCGCCTGCCACCTGGGAAATGTAGCACATTAAGTCTCATGTACCAGCTCACTGTTGGGGCCTATCAGTGGCCAGCAGAACTGGCAGCAGATTCGGACAGTGAGGAGGTTGGGGAGGAACATGAGCCAGTCCTGGAGTCTGGGGAAGGCTCTGACAAGGGCTCTGTGTCAGAGGCAGAGAGGGGGCCAGGGCCGTCTGACAGTTATCAGCTGCCTTCGGAGTCAGACATCAGTGAGGCAGAGGAACAGCTGGAGCCTGTTCCCAGTGGGCATGCGCAGAGTTGCCAGACGAAGCTAACAGCTAAAGAACAGGGGTCGACTTGGGAGTAAGGCCACAGTTGGATGATGAATGGCCCCTCCCATAGGGAATAAAAGGGGAATGGAGTTTGCAGGAGACAATTCGTTCACTTAATTGGTTCGTGATTCTCTGAGACTCCTTGCCATGTTTGGCAGAGATCAGCCTGGCAGCTCTCCAATCCAGAGGTCTGGGACTGTAAATCCTCCCTTGAAAGACTTTGCTGGAGGTGAATGAGCAGAATTCAGAGTCAATTAATAAAAGGGTTTTTTTTGTCAGGACAAGGAGTTTGCTTCATGCTCTCGGGAAGCCTCAGAAGAGAAGGGGACTATGAAGTAAATTGGATAGTAACATGTATTAGATTTAGGATGGGATTTATTTCGATTTTCTAGAATTGTTTTATCGGCTTTGCTATTGAGGGGAAGAAATGTGACCAGGTGGAAGCTCTTTTGAATGTACCCCATTTTTTGTAGGGGATCACTGTACGTGATGTGCACCAGAGAATTTTCCCACTATCAATTGCCTCAGTTATAAGTTAACAAATGGGGGTTTTTTTGCTTCCTGTTCTGGGGAAGCCGAGGTCAAAACACTCCCCTCCATTAAGTAGTATCACCTGGATGAGAATGTCTTCTCTGTGTCAGCATTCCAAGTATTATGTAGAATTAAATCAGAGTCCAAGGCAAAACGATCCTGAAAGTTCCAATTTAATAAAGCAGACATCTTAGCACATCTGTGTTAATCCCAATTCTGGAAATGACATCAGAATCCCACCCAGTTAAAAGTTCATGATCTTGTCCCCACACCCACACTCCATCACATGGTCCAATCTTCTTCCACGCTGGCATCCACACCCAACTTCTTCCGGTCAGGAGTAAAAGTACGGAGACAAAAGATGACCTTGGCTTCTAGTAAATAATGAAAACAATACATTCCACAATCCTACTCCTTTCTATTCCCTCCTCCCATCAATTATACTAATGAAACAGCATAATGAAATAAGATAAAGTGTGGCAGGCCAAACTTCTAAAAGGAATATAATTGCAGGCCTGACACTATGAGGGCAAGGGTTCATTCTTCGAGCTGGTGGGTTTCATTACCAGGCTAGATAACACGCTACCGCCTGCCAGGTTCGTGAGTTGAAAAAAAACAAAAACCAGCTGCTCCCTTGATAGATGTTTTTGGTGCTGCTCCTCGAAGCCTTTTGACTTTGTTGGCCCACGAGAGGGTCAGCAAATGGCTGCAGTGGTTAAGTGAACCAGGCGGTGATCCTGGATGATGTCCGACTGCCTTCGTTTGTTTTTGATGCGTAGGTTGGCGTTAAAGGAAACCCCCAAGGCTTCAACAGAGGACTGGACTGCGACGTCATTGTGGCAGAGGTGAGGTGACAACCCCCCAATGCTCTTTGGTCAATCAGAAAAGAGCAGGAAGGGACCTTGGAGGTCTTCTAGTCCAACTCCCGGCTCAAGCAGGAGACTCTACAGAGCAGCAATGGTGAACCTTTTTCAGCTCGCGTGCCAAAAGAGGGGGGAGCTCGGGGGGGGGGGGGCGTGCACGGGCGTGCCACAGCCATAATGCAATGCGTGACACACCCACCCCAGTGCGCTTGCGTGCATGACAGCCTCTACCCCTCATTGTTGGCATACTTTTTTCGCCCTCCCTAGGTTCCGGAGGCTTTAGAAGAACCTGGGGAGGGTGAAAACAGCCTCCCTCGCCCTCCCGGAGGCTTTAGGAGCTTCCCTGGAGCATTAAACGGAGCTTTTAAGCCCTCCGCAGCCTTCAGGGACCTTCAGGAGGCTTCCCTACCCTACCCTACGCCACTCCAATCCACTCCACTCCATTTTTATTCTTATTCTACTTCCTTTCCTATCCTATTCTATTTCATTCCATTCCATTTTTATTCTTAGTCTATTCCCTTTCTTATCCTATTCCTTATTCTGTTTTGTTTTGTTCTGTTCTGTTCTTTTCGGTTCTATCCTATCCTACCCTAATCCTATCCTTCTATTCTATTCTATCCTAATCCTATCCTATCCTATCCTTCTATCCTATCCTAATCCTATCCTTCTATTCTATCCTATCCTACCCTAATCCTAATCCTATCCTTCTATTCTATTCTATCCTATCCTATCCTAATCCTATCCTACTCTAATCCTAATCCTATCCTTCTACTCTATCCTATCCTACCTAATCCTATCCTTCTATTCTATTCTATCCTATCCTACCTAATCCTATCCTATCCTTCTATTCTATCCTATCCTACCCTAATCCTATCCTTCTATCCTAACCTAATCCTAATCCTATCCTTCTATTCTATTCTATTCTATCCTATCCTATCCTATCCTAATCCTATCCTACCCTAATCGTAATCATAATCCTAATCTTCTATTCTATTCTATTCTATTCTAGCCTTGTGGGTTGCTGCCTTGGGAAGTCTTTGAAACTTTCTCTCTGTTGCCCTGCAGGTTCGTTCCACCAGTCACAAGCCGGATGAGATTTACGGCATGATCGAGCGGCTTTCTCCAGGCACCCGCAAGATTGAGCTGTTTGGGCGACCTCACAACGTACAACCCAACTGGTGAATGGTTTCTCCCCTCACATTGTTGAACCAAATCTATCTTGAAATCTGACAGAGTAGAAAGCAAGCTATAGTTTCCAGGCCCAAATTTCGAACAGACATGAGTTTTTTTTAAAAATTGTTTTAATCTCTGAAAAACTAGAACAGCATTCGCCCCAACTGGGTTACAGAATTTGGTTTTTCCCCTTACGTTGTTGAGCCTAATTTGAAATCTTGCGGAATAAGAATAGGAAGAGACCCAGAGTTTCCAGGCCAAAATTTTAAAAAGACCTATTTTTTTAATCTCTTAAAAAAAAAAAAGTACAATAGCATTTGCCAAACTGGGTTCCAAAATTTGGTTTCTCCCCTCACAATGAACCAAACTAATTTGAAATCTTGCAGGATAGGAAGCAAACCAAAATTTAGAAAAATCTGTTTTTTTAAAAAAAAATCTCTGAAAAACTACAATAGCATTCACCCAACTGGGTTCCAAAATTTGGTGTCTCCCCTCATGAGAACCAAACCTATCGTATTTTTCGGAGTATAAGATGCACCTTTTTCCCTCAAAAAAGAGGCTGAAAATCTGGGTGCGTCTTATACACTGAATACAGCATTTTTTGCCTCCCGAAACCCCGCCTCTTCATCAAAATGGCTGTGCACAGACTTTAGGAGGCTTTCAGAGTGCTCCTGGGGGCTGGGGAGGACAGAATTGGGCAAAAAACTGGCCATTTTAGTTGCTAATTCCCTTTCAAAATGGCGGATACGGCAATTGCCTTTCCAAATGCTGAGGGAACTGGGGCCCAAGGGCTTTCAATCACGGTGGAGGCTTCTACTTCCCAAGCTGCAGCAGATCCTAAGGGACACAAAAAATCTGAGAAAGACACTGCCCACGCCAAACAGAAGATCGACCCTACACATTTCTCATGATATTTTCACTATTCTCTTTATCCTCCAGGATCACCCTTGGCAACCAACTGGATGGGATCCATTTGCTGGACCCTGATGTGGTAGCTCAGTTCAAGCAACGATACCCAGATGGAATTATCTCCAAGCCTAAAAACATGTGAAGCCGCATGAAAGAGAGGCTGCCGTAATGGACCAAGAAGAAGAGGACAACTGCCCATGGAGTTGTGTCGTTGGCTCGGGAGTGAAAATGGCAGCAAGGCAAAGAAAGATGTGTATATTCTAATCTTTTAATAAAATTGGTGTTTTTCTAGAGCCGAAGGGCCATCGGGGATTAGTGGGAGACCAGCGAGAGGAAATACTCTCCTGCAACCGTTTGAGTGTGCCCACTTTGCTGCCAGAAAACCAAATGCAACCTATAGTTGTACCATGTGATCCATGGTGACGCAGTGGGTAGAGTGCAGTACTGCAGGCTACTTCTGCTGACTGCCGGCTGCCTGCAATTTGGCAGGTCGAATTGTACCAGGCTCAAGGTTGATTCAGCCTTCCATCCTTCCAAGGTCGGTAAAATGAGGAGCCGGATTGTTGGGGGTGAGACTCTAAGTCAGGGGTGTCAAACTCAATTTCATTGAGGGCCGCATCGGGGGGGGGGGGGATGGGCATGGCAAGAGTGGGCGTGGCCAGCTTAACATCTGTTTTTGCCTGCGATGGAGTCCTGCAGCACTCTGACAGCAAAAACTGAGCTTGGGGGATGCACGCGGGCCCCCTGAGCTCCATTTTTGCTGGCAGAGGCACCGAGGGCTGGTCCTTCGGTGTTTCCAGGCCGGCCCCGCTGGCCAGATCTAAGCACTTCATGAGCTGGATCCAGCCCGCGAGCTTTGATTTTGACACTCGTCTGTAAACTGCTTAGAGAAGGGATGTAAAGCACTGTGAAGCAGCATATAATTCTAAGTGTTATTGCACATACCGTGTTCCCCCCAAAATAAGACAGGGTCTTATTTTGATCCCTGAAATAAGCACTTGGCCTTATTTTTGGGGAGGTCGTATTATTGTTGAGGTGCAAGAGGCGGCAAGCGTGGTGCTGCTATGTTGTAGTATTTTCGGGGAAGGCTTATTTTAATGCATGCGCTCAAAAGCCCGATTGCGCTTATTAGCTGGGGAGGGCTTAACTCTAGAGGTAGTCCTCGACTTACAACAGTTTGTTTAGTGACCGCTCAAAGATACAACGGTACTGAGAAAAAGGGACTTGTGACTGTTTTTCACACTTATGACTGTTGCAGCATCCCCAGTGTGTCATGTGATTTACACTACGATCAGTGGTAGGTTGTAGGCGGTACGCCCCGGTACAGGCGTACCGGAGCCAACCCGAAGCACTGGATACTGTTCCGGTATGGTGCTCCGGAGGGCCCACCTGCCCGCCCAAGCTCCTTACCAGTCTTTTACGTCTTTTGTGCTTCTGCGCACACGTGTGGCGGTTACAGCGCCTGCACGATGCCTCGTTGAGCAGCTGGAGTGTCGCGGAGGCGCTAAGACACATGCTGTGCGCTGTGCGCGTTCATGTGGACACCACTGGCCCTGTTCCAACCGTACTCGTTGGAACAGGATCCAGAACCTACCACTGATTAGGATGCTTGACCACTGGTGCATATTTATGACGGTAGCAGTGTTCTGGGGTCAACCCATCTTTTGTGACCTGACAGGCAAAATCAAGGAGGAAGTCAGCTTCAAACTTAACCAGTGCAGTGGTTCCCTTAACAAACATGGGAAGAAAGGTCGTCAAATGGAACGGAACTCACTTGGCAAATTTCTCTCTTAGCAACACACACACACACACAGACACACACAAAATGGGCTCAATCGAGGACTACCGGTAGCGCTGTTTGACGTTGAGGGTCGAGGGAGACTGAACTCCCGTTGGTATTGCCCCATCTCAGCTGGTAACAAAAGGAAAAGGTTTCACTCTTGATCTTGGGATTGATTGTGAGATTCGGGAATGGCCATCCCCTCTTGCTGAAGGATAGGGAAAGGGGAATTTATGAGCAGACCTCACCGGCAGGTCGATAACCTTGCATTTGAAAAACCAAGGTCACTCTTTTGAAGACAGCAAAGTCTTTGAGCGGGTCAAAGAGGTCATTTATGTTAATACTAGCTGATATCCCAGCATTACCCAGGTATTTATTTATAGGAGGGGAAATGTCCAGACCAAATGTAATTTCTAATGTTGGATATTCTCCCTTACCAGAGGGAAAACTCCCTTGTGAAGTACTGTGAAGCCGTTACCATGGCAACTCCACTGCTGCACAGTAGAAGCCATTTTACGGCAGTACAGTAGAAGCCATTTTAAGGCACAACAGGCTGTATCTTAAGAGAACTCACACCCCAAGGGGTTTTAGGGGTGTCTTGCCCTCCACAGTATTTGTTTCCAGAGAATAAGTCATCCGTGTACCAAGTTTGGTTACAATTGCTTGAGGCGTTCCAGAATTATGCTGGAACATACACACACACAGCCATTTAGATAGATAGATGATAGATGGATGGATGGATGGATGGATGGATGGATGGATGGATGGATGATAGATAGATGATAGATAGATAGATAGATAGATAGATAGATAGATAGATAGATAGATAGATAGATAGATAGATAGATAGATAGATAGATAGATAGATAGATAGACGGTTGTGAAACCTGGCCAATAAAAATTGCTCATCAACACAAACTGGACTTATTTCAAAACCGTTGTTTGCGTAGACTTACAAAAATCAAGTACTCTGAAAGAATATCCAATGCTGAAATCCGCCGAAGATGTGATATCAATGAAAATGTATCTGCCATTATAGAACTTAGACGCTGGCGCTGGCTAGGCCATACATTGAGAATGCCAGAAAATCGAATCCCAAAAATTTCCCTGCTTGCAGAGCCTGGTCCGACCTGGAAACGGCCAAAAGGAGGTGTTCGTCTAACCACTCTGCGTCACTTCAAACGGAAAGCTGAAGATATAGTCATGCGCCCATTCAATCTTAGCCGAAAATCATATAATAGCGACTGGCTGCACCACCTGACAACCCTAGCCCAGGACCGAAAACAGTGGCGCCTATACCCACGATGGGTGAAGAGGCATCAAGTACAAGTAAGTACAAGATAGATAGATAGATAGATGATAGATAGATGAGATAGATTGATAGATGATAGATAGATAGATAGATAGATTAGATAGATAGATTAGATTAGAGATAAAGAGAGAGACAGAGAGAGAGAGAGCAGGCCCTTCTCAGCAGCGTGGGGGAGATAAGACACCACCATATGTTAGTCCCAAAGGTGCTTTTTTCTCAAGAGGCAATTGGTTTTTCTTTGAAGACATTTCGCTTCTCATCCAAGAAGCTTCTTCAACTCTAAGTGGATGGTAGGGAATGGAAGGATTTATACGCCTTGCAGACAGCTGGTCGTTTGCATCCCTTTAGAGGGTTGTTGAGGCCACTTTGAGGTTTATTTGTGTCCTCGGGGGGGGGGGGGGGTGTCACCTAAGTAGTGTAGTAGTGTCAATGGTTCCTGTAAGTCTGCAATTTTTTTTCTGGAAATCCGTTCGTATTCCCAACACCCATTCAAAGGGAGTCTATCCCAAAATGTATGGCTAAAAGGATGCAAATGACCAGCTGTCTGTAATGCGTATAAATCCTTCCATTTCCCGCAGTCAGAGCTGAAAGAGCTTCTTGGAGGAGAAGCGAAACGTCTTCAAAGAAAAAACAAAATAGAAAAGTCCAGTTGCCTTCTGAATTAAAAAAAAAAAGATCTTTGGGACGACGATGACCACGGACAATGGAGAATCTCCATAGACTTTCAGTTCCAAGAAGATTCCGCCTCTCCATTTGCACTCGGAGACGAGCCGGCCCTGAGGACCCAGATAAACTCCCAAGTCGCCTCAATGGCGCTCTCAGAGCAGAATGGGGGTGCCGGTGTTGCGGGGCCTGCGGGGCTGCAACGAGCACGGAGGCACTTAGGCAGCCAGGCAAAAGGGCGCGAAACTGAGGCAAAAAGAAGAGGCAAAAATAAAGGGTAGCTAGAAAAAAATTCCTGTAAAAACTAGAAAGGGGGAAAAAAAATACTACAAAAAAATCCTAACTAAATACTATTCACTGGAGAGTCACTGAATAGCTCCTGTTAGGCCGAAGACTGAGGTTAATCTGGGGAGTCATCAGGAGGAGCAGAGGTAGTGTCCTCAGATTTACCTCAGTCTCCAGGTAATTGGGCCGTAACAATACCCATTCAGTGACTCCTCCAACACCCCACCTTGGAAACTGGGGCAACTCACCGCAGGACAACTCACCACGGGTTAACTTCCTTATGGGACAATTCAAGAACTCAATTATTTAAAATAATAAAAACAATTTAATTTGTGTCATTCACATTTCATTCTGTCCCTTCTTTGGCCGTCGCAGCGAGTTGTCCCCGATGATGTGTACACCCAGGCCTGAGGAGAGAAGCGGGGGGGGGGGGGGGTGTGCAGCTTTTGAAAAAGCAACTTTGAGGCACCTTGTTTAGGGAAAGTTGCTGTCAACGGGCTGCCCCAGAGCTCCCCCCACACTATAAAAAAAGATGTGGAGACTCTAGAAAGAATGCAGAGAAGAGCAACGAAGACGATTAGGGGACTGGAGGCTAAAACATATAAAGAACGGTTGCAGGAACTGGGCATGGCTAGTATAGTGAAGAGAAGGACCAGGGGAGACATGATAGCAGTCTTCCAATATTTTCTGCAGAGAGGGTCAAGCTGTTTTCCAAAGCACCCAAAGGCCAGACAAGAAATGATGGAAACTGAAGGAGAGATTCAACTTGGATAAGGAGAAATTTTCTGACCGCCAGAACAATCAACCAATGGAACAGAAGTTGCCTTTGGAAGTCGTAGGAGCTTCAGCCCTGGAAGCTTTCAAGAAGAGATTGGACTGTCATCTGTCAGAAATTGTGTAGGGTCTTCTGCTTGAGTGGGGCTGGGGGTTGGACTAGAAGACCTTGAAGGTCCCTTCCAACTCTTGTTATTCTGTAATTTCATACCAGCTTTGTTGATGGTATCCCCAGTGAAAGACTGGTGGAGGGGAGGAGGATCATTAAATAACTTGTTTGAGATTGGAAATAGACCAGAAATATCCCAAGTTTACCTTTAAACTATCACAGGGGGAAGAAGCAGGCTCTCCGTTGAACATCTTAAACGCATCTCAGACTTGTTTCAAAGGTGTTTTTTTTTTTTAATTTTTACAAAAGGTAACCCAACTTAAGTTTTTTTCTTGAAAATGTTTCACTTTTCATTCAAGAAGCTTCTTGGATGAGGGATTAAAACTCTCCTGTGGCAGCTCTAGAGGTAAGAGGGAATCAACTAGCTGGATTTGCTATGAGCCCCAAGCTACTACTATGGATTTTTATCAATCTACAATTACTATAAATTACTACCGTCTTCTAGCCATTTATTAGGTGTTCCTAATAAATGACTGGATCTCTTTTGAAACTTGGCTCAAGGCTCATGAATTAGGGCATCTTTCGGAAACCTGACAGCTAGTCCTCAACTTACAACTGCTTTCTTAGTGACCATTCAAAGTTACAGCAGCACTGAAAAAAATGTGACTTGCAGCCAATTTTCAGTTATGACTTTTGCATCACGCGATCAAAATTCAGAGGTTTGGAAACCAGTTCAGACTTAACAACTGTGGTGTTAGATTTATATATATAAAGTATAGATCTAGTTCAAGCTATTTAAACTCTCATTAGCTAGCCATAAGTTTCTGAGATTCAAACCTGAGCTACTTACATGTTAGGTAGATGTATGAACCTCTAAGCAACGGGCTCTCCTTGCTTTGTCAACTGTACCAGGGGAGAGATTCAGTGTTTTTTCTACCAGGGAAAGCTGGTCTAGCCAAATATGAGGCAGAGCATATACTGCTTCTGCAGGATATGGCTAGCTCAGGGGTCGGCAACCTGTGGCTCTGGAGCCGCATATGGCTTTTTCATCACTGCTGCAGCTCCCCATTGCTGTTTGGCTCCACAATTGATAGGCTTTCGGCTGGGACAGGTAGAGGAAGGACATTGCGCTAGGAGGAGACTTTATGGTGGGGGAATTGTACTTCTGGTCAGCTCCAGAATTGAACGGGGGGGGGCTTGCGGTTAGGACCTTTGTGATTTGTTTTTAAGGTTGCCGACCCTTGGCCTAGCTGATGACAGCTAAATAGCTTAAAATAGATCTATACTAGTCACCCATTATGTCTTTCTCGATAAATATATATTTAACACTGAACAACTTGTCGCAAAAGCGACTGCCTGCAAAGGCTCCTAGATTGGGGCTGAAACGCGACAGCGGAAGCAGTATGCTCCTCCCCATATTTGGGAACACCAGGTTGTCCCAATAGAAAAGAAACACTTAACGACCGCTGCTGTGTCCCAAGGTCATGTAGGTTTCTTTTTTTGCGATCTTCAGATAACCAAAGTCAACAGGGATGCCAGATTCACTTAGCAACCGGGTCACTAATTTCTCAATTGCAGTGATTCACTTAACAACCGTGGCAAAGAAATGTTATAACTTGGGTCGAAACGCACTTCACCAATGTCTGGCTTAGCGAGAGAAATTTGGGGCTCGATTGCGGCCGTTAAGTCGAGGACTACCTGTAGTGTTAATAAGGTGATTGGGCTTTAGCTCGGCACGATGCACGAACCCAGCTGCTCCCTCGGATGAAATGAACGGAAGCCTCACCGACCCAGATATTCTTACCAAAGAGTTGCAGGCCGAACAAACAGGACAGGCTCACTCACACCCGCACAACCAAACCCATTTTTGCCACTGTCACACACCCTTCCCACCACCCGCCGTGGAAACATCCCAAGGACCTCCAAGCAGAGGAATTTCTGCTCACTGAATCCATCCTGCTTTTTTCTTTTATTTTCCTAACCCTCCCCAGGAAAGTACATGGCAGATTCCAGCCGACATTCCTCTTCCAGCTTTAATCGCTCCGTTAAGAGAAACATTATTAAAGAGACGTTTTTTTGTTTATAGAAAAAAAGGGGGGGGAGAGAAGAGAGAAAGTGGGGGAAAGGCAGTGCCACCCCATAGTTTTTTTTTTCCTCACACCCTTCTCCAAAGGGACGGGGGTTTTTCCTCTTGCTGGTGGGTCTTCGGCCGAGAAGATATTCCAGAAGCTCTTTCCCACCCTCATAGTTGCAAGGACAAGATTTTTTGTCTTCTTCTCGATTGGGTCGTCGTCCTTTTGGGCACGGCAATACAAAACCGAATGGTTTCCTTCCCCAGCACTGTTATTATATGGGGCGGGGTGTTATTTCACAAAGACGACATTGTTGTTGGAGTTGCGGGAGGCCAGCCAAGCTAGGAACACATCTCTGGGTGTGTGTGTGTGAGAGAGAGAGAGAGAAAGGAAGATGTGTCAGTTAACAGAAAACCAAATTGAAACAAGATTAATGTACAGGCGGTCCCTGATTTAGTGACCGTACAAAGTTACGCCGGCACTGGAAAAAAGGACTTGGAACAGTTTTCCAGAGCTACAGCTTTTCCAGCATTCCCAAGGTCACGCGATCAAGATTCACAAACTTGGACCACTGACTCGTATTTAGGACTATTACTGTGTCCCCGGGGTGTGTGTGTGTGTGTGTCACATGTCCTCCTTTTGCGACCAAAGTCAACAGGGAAACCAAATTCGCTTAACAACCGGGTTACCTAACCTATCAACCGCCGTGATTCATTTAACAAGTGTGGCAAGGAAGGTCGTAAAATAGGGCAAGGCTTACTTAACCAATGTCTCACTTTCACAACAGAAATTCTGGGGCTCAATTGTGGTCGTAAATCGAGGACTACCTGTACTGGATTCTGACCCTCGGCGCCACTATGGCCAAATCAAAGAAATATCTCTGAGAAGAACCACAGCAGAAGGCGTAAGGCAGGGGTGTCAAACACAAGGCCCGCAGGCCGGATCCAGTCCGTAATGTGGTCAGATCCGGCCCGCAGGGCCATTCTGGAAAATGTTAGGAGCTGACCCGCCTCGCTTCAGCCCAATCTACCAGGGAAGCGGAAACATGTCAGCAGTTTGGAGAGTGGCGTCAAGCTGGCCATGCCCACCCAGTTGGTCACACCCACCCAGCTGCTCATACCCCCCCCCCCCCAAATCAACAATAGCCCTGATGTGGCCCTCAATGAAATTGAGTTTTATACCCCGGCTCTAAGCAAACCCACCTGCAGTGTTTCACCACACATTCGTTGCTACAGTATTCGTTGTCCCAGTCACTGTTGACCACGGGAGGGTTGTCGCAGCCCGTACGGATGCAGCGAGGGCGGGGTGACATGGCCACCGGTGACTCGGAGACTAGCTCCACGTGCATTTGCGTTGGAGACTCCACCTGCGAGAGGAAGAGGGAACGCTTCTGAGATTTAGCCAACAAGCCTGCTAGAGCAAGGGACAGAAAACACAGGCTCTTCGATCCTGCAAATCGGAGGAGGAAAAGAGACCAAGCTCTCCTCTTCCCCAGTCCAATCCAATTAAACTGCCTTTTTGACTGACAGAATAAGAGATTTGGAAGGGACCTTGGAGGTCTACTAGTCCAATCTCCTGTTCGAGCAGGAGGCCCTATACATTTCAAACAACTGTCCAATCCCTTCTTAAAAACACCCACAGCTTCTGGAGGCAAGTCGTTCCATTGATTTAATTGTTATTATTTCTTTATCTGGTGCACTGGCCTAGAGATGGAGCTCCTGCCTCACTATCAGGAGGCTGTGAGTTCAATCGTAGGTAGCGGCAGATATTTCTCTCTCTTGCAGTGGTGGGTTGCAGGCGGTACGCCCAGCCCGGAGCACCGGATACCATTCCGGTACGGTGCTTCAGAGGGCCCACCTGCTCCGCCCAAGCTCCTTAACTGTTTTTTAACGTCTTCTGTGTCTCCATGCATGGCGCATACAGCGCCGACGCGACGTTCCACTGAGCAGCTGGAGCGTCGCAGAGGCACTAAGACGCACGGACGCCAATGGGCCCGTTCCAACCGTACCGGTTGGAACGGGATCTGGAACCCACGACTGCTCTCTTGGCACAATGGGTAAATTATCTGCTGAGAACTCTGCATTGGAGACAGGAAGGGCATCAAGCCAGTAAACACTCTGATCCATTCAGTTGTCCCGACTCCACCCTGATGTAAGGGATTATGGGCTCATTAAAAGACAGTGTGCATGTGTGTGTGTGTGTATGTGCATGTATGTATATATGTATACTCTGTGTGTGTGTGTGTGTGTGTATGTATGTATACATACATATGTATTTTGTGTCACAACCCCTGGTATGCCTAAATATGGGAGGAAGCATACTGCTTCCTTTCTCTGTCTATCGGCTCATCACAAGAGACCATCCAGACAGAAAGCCATTATTTTTACTGTTGCCTTTGTTACATTTGTGTTGCATTTATGCTGATAAATAAAGGGAGACTAGTATAGATCTATTTCAAGCTGGTTCAAATCCCAGTAAGGGTATGGCTAGCTGATGAGAGCTAAATAGCTTGAAATAGATCTATAAGTCTCCCTTATTTATTTATACACACACACATACGTACATATATACATAGATGTATGTACATATATCTTAGATTTTATACCATCTTTATCACTTTGTAAGTAAGTCAAGGAGATGAGCATACATACTGTCTTTTTTGGAGTATAAGTCACAATTCCCCTCCCCCCCAAAAGAGGGCGAAAATTTGGATGCGTCTTATACACCAAATGTAGCCCTGCCCACCTGCCGGCCCCCACCCTTCACTTCTGTGCGTTGCTGTTTAGACCTTTTCCAGGCTGCAGGGATTGCCACAGACCATCGCCCCCTCCCTGGCGTGCGCTTTTGGCCTCTGTGTGTCGCGTTTCTAGCCTCCGAATACTCCGTTTGAGATGGAGCCGTGGGGGATTGCAGGATCACATCGCCGCCTCCACGCATCGCATTTTAGGCCCCTTTTTTACTTCTGCACGTCGCATTTTCGGGCGGCGATTGGTGGCGATGTGCTTCAGTGATCCCCGCAGAGCGTTCGGAGACTGAAAACTAAGGCCGCGGTGGCCAAAATGGCAACCCGGAACAGTGGCTGCCTTGTCTGACTGGTTCTGCGCTTCACCTGTAGTCCCTTGAGCGCCCAATGATGATCAGCTGTGTTTTTCAAGCTGCTTATCAGCCCCAACGTGCATTCACAACCGAGAAACCTGTTGCTAAAGTTTATCTCTAGAGAACAACTGATTGGGGGTAGTCTGGGTATTTCACCCGCCAATCAGCTGCTCATCTTGAATCAGGCTAATGTGAAGCTGACCAGGCTGTTTGCTAAGGATTTTTTTTTCTTATTTTCCTCCCCAAAAACTAAGGTGCGTCTTATATTCCGGAGCATATTATATTCCAAAAAATAGGGTAATATCCTATTAGGATGGAGCCAAGGTGGCGCAGTGGTTAAATGCAGCACTGCAGGCTACTGCTAGATCAGCAGGTCAGCGGTTCAAATCTCACCGGCTCAGGGTTGACTCAGCCTTCCATCCTTCCGAGGTGGGTAAAATGAGGACCCAGATTGTTGGGGGCAATATGCTGACTCTCTGTAAACCGCTTAGAGAGGCCTCAAAGGCCTATGAAGCGGTATATAAGTCTACTGCTATTGCTATTGCTATATTGCTATTGCTATTCTATTTTCTCCGGAAGTTGTGGGTGCTCCAACACTGGAGGTTTTTAAGAAGAGATTGGACAATCATTTGCCTGAGCAGGGTGTTGGACTAGAAGACCTCCAAGGCCTCTTCCAACTTTATTGCGCAGCTATTCTGCTATTCAACGCTGTCTCTTTTTTTTCTCCCATATGGCTCCATACCTCCGGCACGACATCGATGGGCTCCGGCGATGCTTGGAGTTCAGTGCTGGTCCTCTCAGGGCTGCTTTCTTCTGTCCGCAGAGGAATGGGCTGGATCTGAAGGGCCGGCGGGGGCAGGATTTTGATCTGCAGGGGGGGCGGGGGCTGCTGGAGGTTGAGGCGCACCTTCTGCTGCAGAGGAGGCTGCTGCATGGCTTGAAGAGGAGGGGGCTGCTGGAGAATGGTGACCGGCTGGGCGGGGGGCTGCTGAGGCATCTGCTGAAGAGGGGGAGGCTGAAGCCGCGGCAGGTGCATGGACGAGGCGGCCGCAGCGGCTGCGGCTAAAACCGAACGCGTCACGATCTGGGTGGTTCCTGTCCCAGCTTGCAGCTGCCCCAGCTGGATGCCCCGCGAGGTCACCATCGTGGCGGGGATGACCGTCACCACGCCTCCTTGCGATGTGACCGCCAGCGAGGATGGCAGCATCTGTTTGGGAATGATGATCTTGGTGATGCTGGTTTGGCCGGCCGATTGGGGGCCGGCGCTGGAGGTCACCACCACCGTGGGCTGGGCAGGGACGATAGCAGGAGGTGGTGGGGGAGGCGGACTCTCCAAGGCCGGAGGGTTGGGTGGCACCGGAGCTGGAGGAGAAGCCGATTCCACAACGGGGGCCGGCTGCTCCGAAGGAGAGGCGATTGGGTCCAGCTCCACCGTCTCGACCGTGGTCTGGAGAAGGGAAGACAAAATTGGGGATACAGTTCAAGAAGAGACCAAATGTGCGTGGCTATGCTTCCCTCTCCTGGTGTTCTGACCCAGCTCCTCAAACCCAACAAACCCTCTGAAGTTAACTCAAAGGTTCTTTTATTAGGAGCGCCGGCAGCCCCAGCAGAAAGTTTCTCTCTCACTGCAGGCTAACCGTGACCCGACAAATGTGCGAACGTCAAAAGCGCGCCAACAAAACCGCAGCGCTAAAACCGCGATGTCAAAAGTGTGCCGACAACAGCGCGCCGACAAAAGCGCGCCGCAGAAGCGCGATGTAAGTTAAGGTAAGGTTTAGGGTTAGGGTTAGGATTAGGATTAGATTTAGGGTTAGGTTTAGGTTTAGGGTTACAGCGCGCTTCTGTTGGCGCGCTGTTGTCGGCGCGCTTCAGCGCTCATTCGTCGGCGCGGTTTTGTCACCGCGGTTTAGTCAGGCACGCTTTTGTCCTTCGCGCATTTGTGGTGGAACCCAGGCTAACAAGTCCGACCACCCGGGAGATGAATAGTTGTGCCGCATCTATTCATTTCTGCCCCCTGCCGTTTATCCCTAGAGCTGGGTGGGGCTTTGCTAGCAGTGGTGGCTCTTCCGTTCCAAGGATCGGCCCATAGATTTCCACTGCTCTCCTCTCCTCTGTGCATCCGCACATCGGGCACTGGATCCAGCTGTTCCTCCTCTTCTTCACCAGCCACCTCCAGGCCTGGGGGCTGTTGACTCTCCATCTGGGGGCTGACGGACAGCCGGCCCTTGCCTCTCTCTCTCTCTCTCTGCCAGCTACATTCCCTCTTCCACCTTGGAGCTCCCAGGTTGCCCTGATCCCAGCCCTGACTCCCACGTCTCCTCCTCCTCTCTGATTCGGCTGCTGGAGGGACCAGAGCTCAGGAAGGCCACAGGAAGACATTAAGCCGGAAATGGAGCTTGGGAGCCCACTTTCATTGAAAGAGCGCTCAGGGCCTCCAAGGGCGCTCCCAACACATGTGACATCGAGATGGCCACACCCACCCTGGCCCCTGAGGTCAAACACAACTCTGATGTGGCCCTCAATTAAATCAAGGTTGACATCCTGTAGACACCATTGATCAGAAAAGGAGGTTCAGGGCAAATGAAACCTCAGGCCCAAGGCGGTTTCTTCTCTTCCTTTCTTCCTTGGAAGGCGAGTAGAATAAGGGGAAAGTGTCAGATCGGTGAACCTGCCATTCTTCAAGGGAAGAGGGGGATCTTGATTCATTATGCATCTTTATTGTACTTTGTATACTTTTATGGTTCACTGACAAATGCGCGCATGATAAAAGTGTGCCGACAAAACCACGGCGAGAAAACCGCAATGTTGAAATCGCGCCCACATAGGCGCGCCGACAAGAGCACCGAGAGAAGCGCACCATCAACCAACAACGCGAAAACAACGTAAGAACCCTAACCCTAACCCTTACCTTAACTCTAATTGCGCTTCTGTCAGCGCTCTTTTGTCGGCGCACCTTTGTGGGCACGCTGTCGACATTGCGGTTTTATCTCCACGGTTTTGTCAGTGCGCTGTTGTCGGGCACGCATTTGTCGGGTCATGTACTTTTATATTATATTACTCTCTCTCCTACATATCCTGCCCCCTGTAACCATTGATTTATAACCTTTAGCCTGGTGCCTAGGTGGCCTGGCATTTTCTCACCTTTTGGGGAATGTAAGGGGAGGGAGGGAGGGAGGGCCCTGTGGGTTGTATCGCTCGAAAGCCAGCGGAGGATGACCCTGAGAATGTTCCCTTATCCCTTTCTCAAAGCGGCCAGTACAATAACATCTTCACACCTGTGGATTGGCTGAATCCACACTGGACTGTTGGGAGGGGTTTCGAATTCCTTTTATTCTAACGGTATGGCCTGAGGGCCCACAGAGCCTGCTTTGCTTTCGCCCTGCTATCACTTCTGTTCAATAAAAGGTTCCTTTTGAAATGCTAAGTTTCAAGGGTCTTTGCTTTCTTGAATAAGGAGGGGAGGCCGGGCCTTTAAATGGAGCAAGGACAGGGAAAGAGGAGGAGGTCATGTCCCCTTACTTGGCACTCTTGGTTGTCCCGATAGGCAGCTAGCGCTTTTAAATATTCTTTCTTGGCAGCTTCCGTTTTCCGCTTGTACACCTACAAAAGGAGAGATGGGAATTATGAAGCAAGCAGGCTGGATCTTCAACAATGCCCCCTTACTTGCTGATATTCCAACTCAGGGGTTCACTTAGCAGCCCTTGGAGCAGGATTTCTCAACCTCAGCAGCTTTTAAGATAGGTGGATTTCAACTCCTAGAATTCCTGGAAATTGGAATCCACCCATGTTTTAAGTCGACGAGGCTGAGAAACACGGCCTCATAGTACAGGTCAAGGTTCCCACATGCATGCGTGCTAGTCGTTCCCGGCTCTAGGGAGAGGTGCTCATCTCTGTTTCAAAGCTCTCAGAGCCAGCGCTATCCGAAGATGCCTCTGTGGTCATGTGACTGGCATGACTAAATGCTGAGGGGACACGGAGCGCTGTTACCTTCCCACCAAAGGTGGTCCCAATTTTTCTACTTGCATTTTTACATGCTTTAGAACTGCTGGGTTGGCAGAAGCTGGGACAAGTAACGGGAGCTCACTCCGTTACGCGGCGCTATGGATTCAAACTGCCGACCTTCTGATTGACAAGATTTGCGTCTTAGCCCCTGAGCCACCACGTTCCTTATAGTACAGGTAGCTCTTGTTAAAGCAAGACCGGTTGTTAAGTGAGTTCTATTGCCCCATTTGACGATTGTTCTTGTGGCGGTTGTGCAGGGAATCGGTTGTGCAGGGAATCATCGTAGCAGAAGGATGAAAGAGCCATATGTGGCTCCAGAGCCCTGGATTGCTGCCCCTCCTTTAGGAGGAGGACTTCATGTGTTCCTCTTCCAAGAGGTTATTTCGCATACACTGATCTTTATAAGGAATCCCATAACGCAGTGCTTGGCAACCTTCGCCATTTTAGGACCTGCGGACTTCAATTCCCAGAATTCTGCACGGTTGGCTGGGGTATTCTGGGATTTGAAGTCTACACGTCTTAAAATGGCTAAGATTGGGAAACATTGCTCTAATTTCCAAGCCTCTGCTGCTCTTGAAGGACCAGCTTGGCCTTCCTCAACTTGATTCCTGCCAATTACCAACTTAATTGATATGTTTGGCTCAATTTTTCTGCAAAGTGTTTGGCAAAATAAGCAGGGTTTTCTTTCTGAGGGCTCCAGGCAGACTCTTTGGGGGGCTGTCCTTGGTGCTGAAGTTTGGCGATGGGTATGCGTCCCCACCCTGATAACCCCTCGGCGCAACAAACCCGTTGGGACGTACTTGCTTCTGTTCCTCTCCCAAGCTGTCCCACATCGAGGCCACAATCTTAGAGACCTCGCCGAAGGTGGCTTTGGGGTTCTGCCCTTTAATGGCCGCCTGGGTGTCCCGAAAGAAGAGGGCGTAGGCGGAGACGGGCTTCTGAGGCTCGTTGGGGTCCTTCTTTTTCTTCTGCTTCTTGGGCGCTTTCTGCTTCTTCCCAATGTCCAGCACGACCGTGGGGGCTACAACTGGCGGGGGTGCCACCGTAGCAGGTGGGGCTGGTTTGGCGACGGAAACTTGCTACGGGACAGAAATGAACACAGTAAGAAATGAAGTCCTAGACTGTATTAACAGAGGGATAGACAGAAGATCACATGAAGTTTTAATATCACTTTATAAGGCCTTTGGTAAGGCCACACTTGGAATACAGCGTCCAGTTTTGGTCGCCACAATGTAAAAAAGATGTGGAGACTCTAGGAAGAGTGAGAGAAGAGCAACCAAGATGATTAGGGGATCAGAGGTTAAAGTATATAAAGAAATGTTCCTGGAATTGGATATGGCTAGTTCAGTGATGGCTAACATTTTTTGTCGTCACATCCCGCAAGCGTGCGCCCACACCCATAATGCAATCCATGTGCGGCCCCCATGCACCGCGCTAGAATTGTATTTGCACAATATTGGAAATGTGAAGAGATCCCTTCTGACAAAAAGGTGATTAGGAAAATATTAGATATTAGATATAAAAGATAAGGAAGAATCTGAATATTACTTAGTATGGAACTTATGGTATAATTGGCTAGGGGAAAGAGAAAAAAAAGTAGGAAAGCAAAAAGAAAATCAAATCAAAAATAATTACAAAACCGTAAAATGAATAAAAGATAGAAATATAAAATAGACTGTAGCAAATAAATAATAGGAAATGGATGTAAGACGATTCAAATGTATATAAAGGTTGTTATATATAGAATGGAGAGAAAAAATATATGAAATAAAATATGTATGTGTGTGTATGTATATGTATACCCACCACTCAGGCCATTACAACACAAAACAACAACGGACACACAGCCAGCACCAATTAGCACCAATCTTCCAATCATGATGCAACTACACAACCAATCATTCCATTTACTGAAACAAAGCCAGCACTCCACACATCCCCACCAAGATTTATAGAAAGACGGCAGCTCCGATCACACTTTAAGCCCAAAACTCAGCCTGAAGATGGCGAGTGAGACCTCGCTGAAACGTTGCCAAGACAATCTCAATCTTACATGGGAAAAGACCCGAATACAACAAGACCAGCATATGCAGATAGATAGATAGATAGATAGATAGATAGATAGATAGATAGATAGATAGATAGATAGATAGATAGATAGATAGATAGATGATAGATAGATAGATAGATAGATAGATAGATAGATAGATAGATAGATAGATAGATAGATGATAGATAGTCATAGTTATGTAAGGTTTACATGTACAGATAAAGGAAACACTACAGATATGTAAAAGAAGTGCAATGTGTCGCAAGGATGTTATGTTTGTATAAACAAAATAAAAAAATAAAAAAAGGAAAATATTAAAATGTGCAGAAACGAATAGACTAACATTAGCAATTAAGGAGAAAGAACACTCTGATTATTATATCATATGGGAGATGTTTTACCATTGGTTAGAGAATAAAAAGGAAAATTGGAAATAAAAGAAGGCAAAAAGAAGAACAGAAAATATATCAAGATAGAGATAAGAATAAAATGACAATTTGTAAGTATGATGAGAATAACTATGTTTAATGCTACTGCTGTATTTTATTAGAAGATATGTTAGGAAGGAAATGAAGAGCTTTACAATGTTTAAGTGTTCAATGTATTATAATCTATGGAAGGATGTTGCACAGAAATATTTGCACCCGGATGACACACTGCTTAAGGAAAAATGGAATGTTTATATTTTTAAAATTGAAAAATAAATTAAAAACTCTATTAAAAAAAATATCTATCAACAGCAGATGGGCTGTTTCAAAGGCTACACAGGGTGGGCCATCACCTTTGCTAGAAAGGGCAATGATGATGTTACCTCGTTGGGTAATGAAACGTCTGCAAGAAAACAGCCAAGCTCAAAAAGCATTGAGGACACTTCTCTACCTTTCAACAACCAGCCGGCCGACACTCACCCGCCTGATTTCTTCTGGCTCCTCCTCCTGCAGAGAATTGGAGGGTGAGGAGATGGGTGTAAGCCGCTCCTCGGGGGACTGGGCCGCGGGGGGCAGGATGGAACTTCCTCCCAGGCTGAGCCCCAGCTGAGAGCTCAGCTCTGATTGGTCGATGGTGGTCAGCTGCCCATGCCCCATGAGGCCAGTGCTGATGTCTGTCATAGGCACATCAATGGTGACAGGCGGATTGGCGCTGTACTGGGTTTCTATGGGGTGATCCAAATCCTAGAACAAGGGTAGGATACAGATGTAGGACAAGGCAGCTTCTGCCGTGAAACCAGGGCCCACATTAGCTTCCTGGTCAGCTGTTTCACACCTCTGCTCTGCAGACTCAACTTGATTGGGGGTTCAGAAGGTGCTGAGAATCTCCAAAGACATTGATTGGGGTTCCCTTCCTCCTTCCCACCCCCAAAAACACAGCAGCAGGAGTCCTTGTAAATGATCTGTTTACAGATAGTCCTCAACGTACGACCACAACGGAGTCCTGTTGCTAAGCGAGACATTTGTTAAGCGAGTTTTGCCCCCTTTTACAACTTTTCTGGCTACGTTCATTAAGCGAATCGCTGTAGTTGTTAAATTAGGAGCATGCTCGTCAAGTAAATCTTGCTTGCCCCTTGGCTTTGCTTGTCAGAAGTTCTCAAAAGGGGATCACATGACCCCGGGACACTGCCACTGTCGTAAATACGAACCAGTTGTCAAGCATCCAAAAGTAAATCATATGATCATGGGGATGCTGTAACGGTCGTTATGTGTGGAAAATGGGCATAAGTCACTTTTTTCAGTGCCATCGTCCCTTTGAATGGTCGCTAAAGAAACTGTTGTAAGTGGAGGACAACCCGTATTCTGTTTGTGCCGTGACTTTCTAAGCACTTACAAAACCAGACTAAAAGTAAACTTAAAAATATAAACATGAACAGCATACACTCTGAAATCCTGGAACGATTCAAAGCCTGGTGAAAGAAATTTGGCTGTGTTTTTTCCTATGCAACAACAAACTACCTTCTCCTCGCTGGCATGCCGGACAGATAAGCCACTGATGGTCAGGAGATGGGGGGGAATCTTGGGTCTCCCCATTCTTGACAGATTGGAAAGACAGGCAGGAAATGCTCCAGCTCCCCTCCCTTAAGGAGGTCCATCTAGCATAGGAGTCCTCAACCCCAAAGCTACAACCCACTACCAGAAAGAAAGTGCCTTCCACCCACAAACTCATACAGCTTGTTTGAGAGTCATATCTATGGTCTGCATGGAGTGCCGAGAAGGATCATATCAGATTGGGGGATGGGGGTGTCCAAAGTTCTGGAGGGAATTCCTTCAATTGGTTCCTCCCAGGGCCTTAGCTCGGCTTTTCATCCGAGCACAAATGATGCAGCAGAACGAGCTAATACAATGGGGGAACAAGATTTGAGGTGCTACATCAAATATGAGCCACCGTGGCGCAGTGATTAGAGTGCAGTACTGCAGGCTATTTCTGCTGACTGGCGGCTGACTACAATTTGGCAGTTCAAATCTCAACCAGGCTCAAGGTCGACTTAGTCTTCTGTTCTGACCCCCCTCGTTCCACACCAAAGCATACTCCGAGCCAAAGATAAGTTACGGCATTTAATTAACAGACAGACAGGTCCTTGGCAGCAAACCAGCACAGACAAGCTTGGGCAGCAATAAACACAGATAAGGCTTGGCAGCAATCCAGCCTGCCAAGCACACAGTAATGTCCTCCGACATTCAATCCTGCATTGACTTCTGCAAAGAGGGCAGTGTGCATCTTTTTATAGTCTGGAGAGGAGCCTAATGACCACCAGCTGAGTGCAATTACCTCCTGTAACGGTGCAACTGTTCCTGACGCCTAATAGCTCTTCGATGCCCTGCATCCAGGAACAACTCACTACTGGCATCCAGCTCACTCTCCCTTGTCTCCTCCCCACTGGTCCAAGGCTCAGGTGCCTCCTGGTAGCCAACCAGCCTCTCTGCGCCCTGCTCGGAGTTGGAACCCTGTCCAGGGTCGTCCACATCCTCCAGAGCCGACTCATAGGGCCCCTCGCTGTCGGAGTCTGGTGGCAGCTCCAACAGCTCCTGCTGGGCACAACAGTCTTTCATCCTTCTGAGCTGGGTAAAATGAGGACCCAGATTGTTGGGGGCAATAGGCTGACTCTGTAAACCGCATAGAGAGGGCTGTAAAGCGGTATTTAAGTCTAAGTACTATTGCTACGTCAAACAGTAAACAGAACCGGGCTGTGGCTTGTTCAAACCTGGGCTTCAGAAAAAGTTGGTGAGCGCATGCATGAAGCTTCCCTTGTGCGAGCAGACGGCGCTTTTACACAAATGGAGCTTCGCACAAGGGCAAAGGCCTCCACTCGTACGAAGGGAGGGCGCATGCACTGCTCACACAAATTGAGCTGTTTGCGCACAGATGCACTTGCCACTCACACACCTGCCACCACACCCCAGCAGGCTGCCAAGCTGTAATTGCTGATCTAACAGAACCAAGCAGAAGAGCTTTTTCCATGGTGGCTCCCTCCCTGTGGAATATTATCCCTGCAGAGGTAAAATTGAACCCCATTCGATACTCTTTCTCCAGGCTGAGAAGACCTGATTCTGTCAATAGGCCTGGGGACCCCAGAGTGAGATGGAGGCTATCAAATGGCTTGTTTGATTTCTGTTGCCAAGGGGATGAGTTTTATACGGTTTTCCATTGTTTGCATATTGGGCTTTTATCTTTGTAATCCCACCCAGAGTCTGCTGAGAGTGAATTGAGCGGAAAATATAATTTTTCATAAATACAGGATTTCTGTTTGCCAGCCTCTTTCTCCAGCCACTTACTGGGATGCATTAAGGTCCAATTCCTGCCTGTGTCAAAGGCCATAACATAGCTCCCCAAAAATGTGCCTTCACAACTACCAAATTTTTCTGAATGTCCTCCCTGCCAAACTGGAGGGCTGATTTTTCATTGAGAAAGGATTGAAAAATTCCCTTTTTAACTCTTAATGTAACCCTTTTTAGCAATAGTACTTATATACCACTTCACAGTGCTTTACGGCCCTCTCTACGAGGCTTACAGAGTCAGCCTATTATCCCAACAACCTGGGTCCTCATTTTACCAACCATGGCAGGATGGAAAGCTGATTCAACCTTGAGCCGCCCAGCATTGAACTGGTGGCAATTGGCAGAGTCAGCCTGAAATACTGCATTTTAACCGCTGTTCCATCACAGCTCCTTTTAACTCTAAATGTTCCTATTTAACTCCCAATTTTATTCATTGGTTTTATGTTAATTAAACCTATGATGCTGCTGGAAGACTGTGTCAATCAGCACTCAGAATAGCTTTCCTAAATGAATAAACTGCGATCAAACCAGCAACAGAAAACCATATTTCCCCTTCTGCCTGTTCCACCTCCAAACCACGTTCTTATGATGTTTGGCTTACCATGGCTAGGCCACCACTCAGCAGCCCGCTCCCTTGCCCCATAAGGCTATGGCTAATGCCCACAGGTATGTCAAGGGCCTGAACCCCATATTGGGCCGAGAAGGTGGCATCGGGGGCAGTCACGGGGTCACCCAGGTCCTCAAAGTGCCCGACCACATCAGAAACAGCCAAGGAAGGGTCGGCGTCCAGGGCGATGGGTGGAATCTCAAACTCTTCGTCCCCCAGACTTGGCGTGTGGAAAGTCTGTGCAAGGCAAAAAAGGAGAGAAAGAAAAAGAGAGAAGGAAGAAAGTTTAATTCAAGCCAGGATAGGTTGCAAATCTAGTTCAGACATGCCTATTGCGGTGAGCAAGTATCCCCGCAAAATCTTGAGGAAAAAAGGAGCTGATTCTTTCTAAATGAACATTAAAAAAAAAGTCAAGCTGTGTTCACATTGTTTAATATCATTACACATGTCAGGGGAAAAACTGGATTACTAATTATTGCACTTACTAGAAATTGAACAGGCAATCCAGCGTGACAATCAGACAACCAATCAAAAGGGACAGCTTGAAGCCCATTGGCCCCGACCCACTGACCAATGTTACATTATATACCCTAATCCCGCAAGCACCTGACTTTTGGGATTCTGCCTCATTGTCATTGTGGCAATATAGTGCATATAAGCCTTTATCAAAGAGCACCAGGTCTTACTTTATTTTTCTCACACATAGTCCTCAAACTACAAACCGCAATTTGGATTGGAATTTCTGCAATGTGCTCTACATGGGGCAGCCCTTGAAGAGTATTCGGAGACTTCGACTCGTCCAGAATGCAGCCGCGCGAGCGATCGTGGGTGCACCTTGGTACACCCACGTTACACCTATCCTCCGTGAGCTGCACTGGCTACCGATCAGTCTCCGGATACGCTTCAAGGCGCTAGTCGTAACTTATAAAGCCCTTCATGGTATTGGACCTGGGTACTTGAGAGACCGCCTACTGCCAATTACCTCCCAAAGACCCGTTAGATCACACAGGGTCTGCCTCCTCCGGGTTCCGTCCACCAGCCAATGCCACCTGGCTACTACCCGGGGGAGGGCCTTCTCTGTGGCAGCTCCGGCCCTTTGGAATGAACTCCCCGCAGAGATTCGGACCCTCACCTTTCTCCAGGCCTTCCGGAAAGCCGTCAAAACCTGGCTGTGCCGGCAGGCCTGGGGTTGATGAGTTCCCCTCCCCTCTCGACCTGTATGACTGTATGATTCTTGTTTATTTTAATGATGTGTATTGTGTTCTATGTTCCCTTTTCCCCCTTTGAGTTGTTCGCCGCCCTGAGTCCCTCCCGGAGAAGGGCGGCATACAAATAAACTAAATCTGAATCTGAATTTCAGTCATGAAGCAATGCTTTTTAGATATACATATATATAAGGGAATCACGCCCGATTTTATGACGTGTTTTGGTGCCGTCACTAAGCAAATCGCACAATCATTAAACGAATTTGACTCCCTGCCCCATTGTCAATAGCACCTTGGGAAGGTCAGATTGACAGATGAACAGAGTTGGAAGGGACTTTCTAGGTCATCTAGTCCAACCCTCCCCTTAAGCAGGAGAGCCTACACCATTTCTGACCAAATGGCAGCCCAATCGATCAGTCGTAAATATGGGCCTGTTGCCAAGCAGCCCAATTTTGATTACGTCACAAGGAACACTGTGACAGCCGTAAGCCACTTCGAGCAGACGTTTAAATGAATGGTCGTAAGTCGTGGACTATCTGTATTATTATTTTCATTTTTTTATTATGTTAGCCCAAGAAGCTGGACCTGGCCGGGATGCAATGCCCAATGAAAACACACAATGAAATGGAGATTACAATAGACTTTACGCAGGAGGAGGACTAGGGGAATCGCTCCCACTAGGGCTGTGTAAAGGTCACATCTTAAACCAGTCTCAAAGGTGCTTTGTCAGGAGTCTTATTTGTAGTATGTCTAGTTTAAAGAGGTGTCTAGTTTAATGAACTATTATGTCTAATGTAAAGAAGAGAAGGACTAGGGGGGTGACATGATAGCAGTCTTCCAAAAGAGGGCGGATGAGAAGTAATGGGTGGAAACTAATCAAGGAGAGAAGCAACCTAAAATTAAGGAGAAATATCCTGACGTTGAGAATAATTAATCAGTGGAACAGTTCTACTTTAGAAGTTGTGGGTGCCCCATTTCTGGAGGTTTTTAAGAAGCATTTGGGCAACCATTTGTCTGAACTGCTTTAGGGCTTCCTGCCTGAGCAGGGGGTTGGACTAGAGGACCTCCAAAGTACCTTCCAACTCTCTGATTCTGTTCTATGTAATTACTTTATACCATGGTTACATTTAATCAGAGCAAGCATTCCTGAAGGTTTTGCTGAGCAAGCTGTTTTCATTACCCCTTATGTTATAGCAACGGATTGTGAAATACCTGCAAAGCTAAAATAAGAATTCCTTAACAAGATGCTAAATTTTTAGGGGGTCTTTTGACCTCTCCTTCAATTGGAAGAAGCAGGTTTCCCCTGGCTATTAAGACCCAGAGAAGGTTCCCCAAAGTAAAGGGCTGGATGCTATTATAAAGAAACCAAATAAATTATATAAATTATAGGGACTGGAAGCTAAAACATATGAAGAATGGTTGCAGGAACTGGGTATGTCTAGTTTAATGAAAAGAAGGACTAGGGGAGACACGATAGCATTCTTCCAATATCTCAGGGGTTGCCACAAAGAAGAGGGAGTCAACCTATTCTCCAAAGCACTTGAGCGTAGAACAAGAAGCAACGGATGGAAACTAATCAAGGAGAGAAGCAGCCTACAACTAAGGCAAAATTTCCTGACAGTTAGAACAATTAACCAGTAGAACAACTTGCCTCCAGAAGTTGTGAATGTTCCAACAGTGGAAGTCTTTAAGATGTTGAATAAAATTTTGTCTGAAGTGGTGTAGGGTTTCCTGCCTAGGCAGGGGGTTGGACTAGAAGACCTCCAAGGTCCCTTCCAACTGTTATTCTATTCTATATTTATTTGGTTTCTTTACAATACCCGCCAAATCTTCAACCTTAAACTTCAACCTTGAACTGTCTACTGTGGACCTCACCCCATTCCTAAGAGATCCGTAAAGGGGGCATGCATAAGTGCACCAGCGTGCCCATTGTCCCTGTCCTTCTGCCCCCATTTATTTGTACTCATTTCCTTTGTTCGTGCCCATGTTTATACTTATACCTGTTATCTTGTACATGTTTGACAAACGAAATAAATAAATAGATAAATAAATGTCTGCCTGTAATTTGCCACTAAGAAGAGAGTTTATAAAGTCAAAATCAACAAGCCAATTCAAACATCTCGGCAGGTCACATCATATTCCAAGTTTCTGGTGTGAGTTGAGTTCAGTTCGTCTTTTTATCAAGGACCGTTTAAACTTTTCTAGCCCTATTTATAAAGCAGCATCTGCAAGAAACCTCCCAGCCAGCTCACTTCCTTTTTAAGTCATTGTGGTAAACAAAGATAAGGAAACCAAACTGAATTAAATCTACTTTACCCGGGCTTCGAGTAAATAACTTTACACCGACGTCATAATGAATTAAATTCAAGGGAAAAAATTAAAATAGATTTTTTTTTAAAAAGCCCTGAGAGAATAGCATATAAGCAAATTTACCAGACTTGAGTTCAAGTTAGGTGGTCTATTTAAAATCCCGGAGAAGCAGAAGTAATAAGGCGCTGCGGTGAGAAGATGGACTTGAGTGCAGCGTTAAAATGACTTCTGGTTCTCACACAGGAAAGGAGAAAAAAAAAGTTCTATTTCCTCTTAAAAAGAGTCCAGGCTGCTGTCTTGGCATTTCGTAAAACCATGCTTGTTCATTGGTGCTTGCATATGCCCGTCAAGGCTTCCCTCTTCTCCAGATTGGTTCCTGTTTGCGGTCGCGATGCCTTCATTTCGGGATTGGCTCGGGCTCAACGGGCAACCGCCACTTTTCTTACACAAATCTGACATGCTCCTACCGGAATCCATCTCCCCCATTGGACTTGTGCGCCGATCGTTTTGACAGCCCATGGCACTGGGCCAGTAGCGGGTTTCAAAAAATTTGGAACCTACTCTGTGGAGGTGGCCTCCTTTGTGGGAGTGGCTTGCCGGCAATGTGACCTGGTGGGAGTGGCTTGCCGGCCATGTGTTCTCTCTTTCTCTCTCTCTCTCTCTCTCCCCTTCCTTTTGTCTCTCTGTCCCTTTTTTCTTTTTTTCTTTCATCTCTCTCTCACTCTTTTTCTTTCTTTTTACTTTATTTATTTCTTCCTTTCTTTCTCTTTCTCTCTCTCTCTGTCACTCTGTCTGTCTGTCTGTCTGTCTATCTGTCTCTCTCTCTCTCTGTGGCAGTGGTGGGTTTCAAAATTTTTTGGAACCTCTTCTGTAGGTGTGGCCTGCTTTCCAGGTCCACTGGTGGAACCTCTTCTAACCGGTTCGGTAGATTTGACGAACTGGTTCTACCGAATAGGTGCGAACTGGTAGGAACCCACCTCTGCACTGGGGCCCTCCTACAGATCGGGATGGTTCCTTGGGTCTGCATCATTTAGCGACCGTTCCAAGTTACGATGGCGCTGGAGGAAAGTGACTTAGTACTGCCTTTCATTGCCGCGTTCCCCATAGTTACGGGATCAACATTCAGACGCTGGCCACAGGACTCTTATTTATGACGGTTGCAGCATCCCGGGGGGGGGGAGATCACGTGATTCCCTTTTGCGACTTTCTGACAAGCAACATCAATGGGGAAGCCAGGTTCACTTAATGACCATGTTACTAACTGAACTGCGATGGTTCGCTTAACAACCATGGAAAGCAAGGTCATAAAACTGGGACAGGCTCATTTAAATTTTGGGTTCAATTGTAGTCGTAAATCAAGGACCACCTGTTATCTTTAGCCATTTAGCTAGAATTGATATTCCATGTTTTCACCAACCTCTACTCTCTTTACTTATTAGCCATGTGCTATATTTTAGCCTCGATGCGGGTGAAGAAGGAGAGTGCAACAGTTGGCTTGAAACTCAACATTAAAAAAACTAAGATCATGGCATCTGGCCTTCTCAATTCCTGGAAAATAGAGGGGAGGAAATGGAGGTAGTGACAGATTTCATTTTCCTGGGCTCCAAGATCACTGCAGATGGGGACTGGAGCCAAGAAACTAAAAGACGCTTGCTCCTGGGGACGAAAGCTATGGCAAATCTAGACCGCATACTAAAAAGCAGAGACATCACCCTGCCAACAAAAGTGTTATGGGTAAATAACCCTAGATCTCTTCCTACACCTGTACTCTTCAATTCCATACCTGGCCTATGTTCCTATTGAGATACCTTATAAGACATTATATTACAGTGCTTGCTTTAAAACTCGCAAACTAACAAAATATTTGTAATCCGTATTGTGACTTGTAATTGAAATATAATCAGTTTTGGAGATGTTTTCAATATGAAAACATTCAATATTGGCCTACTGCCAATTACCTCCATCAGACCGATACGATCGCATCGATTAGGCCTCCTCCGAATTCCATCTTCCAGCCAGTGCAGACTGGCAACTACCCGGAGGAGAGCCTTCTCGGTGGCTGCTCCGACCCTCTGGAACGAACTCCCCGTGGAGATTCGGACCCTCACCACCCTCCAGTCCTTCCGCGCCGCTTTAAAGATCTGGCTGTCCCGGCTGGCCTGGGGTTAAGATTCTAACCCCACCCGAATTGTGTGACTGTTGTGCTCTCTTTTTTTAATATATTGTATTGTTTCTATGTTGGAATATTGTCTGTCTTCCCCCCCCCCCTTTTGAACTGTGAGCCACCCTGAGTCCCCCCAGGGAAAAGGGCGGCATACAAATAAAGGGAAATACAAATACAAATACAAATGAAACGTCTGGAGCATTAAGAAATAAGGAACTTATTAGATCCCAAAAAGTTAGTTTGTATGTACCCGAATTTACAATCTAAACGCTGGAGATGTGATTGTGCTGACGCTATGTATTATCATATATGGTTGACTTGTAAAAAAGTCAAAGCATTTTGGGTAAAAATATGGTGGATTATTCAAAATATTCTTAAAAAGAGGATAAAGTTCGCTCCTCAGTTATTTTTGTTAGGTATAATTACAGACTGTACAGTTATAGAGACTAATTTGATTTTGAACTTAACAACAGCAGCAACATTGTTGGTGGCGCAGTACTGGAAGAGGGAAGAATTGCCTACTATTCAAGAATGGACATTAAAAGTAATAAACTTAGCAGAGATGCCCAAAATATCAGCATACCTGAAGGACCATTCAGATGAGAAATACATGTTGGAATGGAGAAGATGGACTGATTATATTCCAAAGAAATATTGGACTAAGAAATTTCAGTTAGCTTATGAATGAATGAACAAGGAATGTTACAATTTACCTAAAAAGTTAGCTTAATAAAGGGGGAGTTAAAGTATAAGTGAAGGTACGATGCTAAAGTTAGTTAGTTTATGTTAGTGTATGATTGTTAAATGTTTATACCCTGTATTTTGCTCTGGGAGGTTGGGGGGGAGGGTTGGAGGGAGTGCGGGGTTGGGGTGGAGGGAGGGAAGGGGAAATATGTGTAAAATCTATTAAAACTCTTTAATAAAAAAAAGAAATAAGGAACTGAAAGTTGCAGATGGTAGCAGATTTCAGATGAGCGCATTGAAATGTGCCAACTACAGGATGGCACTGTGAAGTGAGGAAGTTACGCTGGTAATATTTCAGGGGAACAGGAGACATGTTAAATGAAGGTATAAAAGTGAAGGTTAAATTTCATATCGGGACCATTGATGGTAGCTGCTGCTTGCTGGACCTAGCTATTATCTTATTGCAATAAGTTGCTGCTTTAAGTATTGTCTTACTGCAGTATTGATGTATAACGTTGGCTTTTCATGTTCTAAATTGCTCGTGAAATGAACTCTTGATTCACAGCAGAATCTTGCCTGCATGCTTGCATTTTCTGTTTTATTCGTCTTGTTTTACGACAGTGCGTATAATCAAGACTATGGTTTTCCCAGATGCAATATTTGGCTGTGAAAGTTGGACCATAAGAAAGGCTGAGCGCCAAAGAATTGAGACCTTTGAGCCCTGGTGCTGGAGAAGACTCCTGCAAGTCCCTTGGACTGCAGGGTGATGAAATCGGTCACTCCTAGAGGAGATCAACCCTGCTCTTTAGGAGGCTGGATCCTGAAGATGAGACTCAAATACTTTGGCCAACTAATGAGAAGGAAGGACTCACTGCTGAAGAGCTTAATACTGGGAAAGACTGAGGGCAAAAGAAGAAGGAGACAGAGAATTAGATGGCTGGATGGAGTCATTAAAACAGTAGGCGTGAGCTTACCGTATTTTTCAGAGTATTCTCTCAAAAAAGAGGCTGAAAATCTGGGTGCGTCTTATACATTGAATACTCATTTTTTGCCTCCCGAAACCCCGCCCTTTCACAAAAATGGCACTGCAGAGCCTTTAGGAGCCTTGCAGAGTGCTCCTGGGGGCTGGGGGAGGGCAGAAATGAGCGAAAAATGGACCATTTTTTGCTCAATTTTGCCCTCTCCCAGCCCGCAGGAGCACTCTATAAGCCTCCTAAAAGCTATGCATGCCTCCCCCCATTTTTTTTTTTTTTTTTTGGACAAAAAGCAGGCCATTTTGGTTTTAATTTGCCTCTTCAAAACCTTGGTGCGGCTTATACTCCAAAAAATATGGTAAATGGGACTCCAGAATATAGTAGAGCAGTGTTTCTCAACCTTGGCCACTTGAAGATGTCTGGACTTCAACTCCCAGAATTCCCCAGCCAGCGAATGCTTGCTGGGGAATTCTGGGAGTTGAAGTCCAGACATCTTCAAGTGACCAAGGTTGAGAAACACTGTAGTAGAGGACAAGAAGGCCTGGAGGAACATTGTCCATGGGGTCACAATGGACACGACTTCACGACTAACAACAAATATTAGTAAAATAGGTAAAATGCTAACATTTGAGCAAATATCATATAAAGTCCATCAAGATATAAATTTCTCCAGGGTTCCAACATTCTTTAGAACAATTCAACATTCTTTCAAAATGTTTCTGTTGACTCACTTACAACCCGACTATTGATAAAAACAGTCATTCTATTCTTATCCATCTACCCAGAGTCATTCGCTAGCTAGAAAAACCTGAGGAGTGCTACTGGTTCCTGTAGTCCACAGTTTTTTTCCTCTGGAAACCTGTTCATACTCCCACACCATTCTAAGGGTGTTCATCACAAATTGTATAGCTAAAAGTCTATAGAGATTCTCAGTCATCCAAGTCCGGGACACAGACAAACCTCCAAGTGCTTCAACGACCGTCTAGAAAGGATGCAAATAACCAGCTGTCTACAAGGAATATAAACCTTTCCACTTCCCCCACTATCCTGTCAGAGCTGAAGAAGCTTCTTGGCTGAGAAGTAAAACATCTTCAAAAGACAAAAAACAAGAAAGTCCAGTTGCCTCCTGAAAAAGCACCTGTTGTGGCCTGCCAGTGGCCAGCCGAGCAGATTCGGACAGTGAGGAGGTTGGGGAGGAAGATGGGCCAGGCCTGGAGTCTGGGGAAGGCTTTGATGAGAGCTCTGTGTCAGAGGCAGAGAAGGGGCCAGAGCCTTATGCCAGTTATCAGCTGCCTTCGGAGTCAGACATCAGTGAGGCAGAGAAACAGCTGGAGCCTGTTCCCAGTGTGCGCACGGGCAGAGGTGCCAGACGAAGGGAACAGCTAAAGAACAGGGGTCGACTTGGGAGTAAGACCACAGGTGGACGATGAATGGCCCCTCCCAGAGGAAATAAAAGAGGAGCGAAAGGGAAGTGGAGTTTGCAGGAGACAATTACTTCACTTAATTGGTTCGTGACTCTCCGAGACTCCTTGCCAAGTTTTGCAGATATCGGCCTAGCAGCTCTCCAAGCCAGATAAGGTCTGTGACTGTAAATCCTCCCTTGAAAGACTTTGCTGGATGTGAATGAGAAGAATTCACAGTCAATTAATAAAAGGGGGGTTTGTCGGGACTAGGAGTTTGCTTCATGCTCTTGGGAAGCCTGGGTCAGAATACCACCTTTGGGATAACCATGACCTGGATGACGGAGAATCTCTAAAGATTATGATGTACTATTGTTGTCCTGCAGGAGGGTTGAGGCGTCTGTTGAAGAGAAATCCCCTTTGTTGTGCAACTCGTCTGAAATGCTGGTTGAAGCATAGCTGGGAGCTGAATGGCACATGCTCTTCGACTTATGAAAAGCAGGTCCAGAATTTCTGTGGCTAAGCAAGGCGACGAAGTGAGATTTTGCAAAAAAAAATTTTTTGCCAAGGTTGGTAAGTGAACCATTGTGGCTGTTAAATTAATCATGTGGACGTTAAGCAAATCCAGCATCTCCCCCCTCCCCCCAATTGCTGTTGCTTGTCCAAAGCCAGCTGGGAACATCTCAAAGGACGATTAGGGGATCCCAGGATGCTACACCACGTTATAAATCACATGTGGATTACCAAGTGACCAAATTCTGATCCTCTGATCTGGGGAGAGGGGGATCCAAAGGTGCTTTTTTTCAAAAGGCATTTTGGTTTTGGTTTTTCGCTTCTTATCCAAGAAGCATCCTCAGATTCTGACTACCGTATTTTTCGGAATGTAAGACGCACCAGAGTGTAAGAAGCACCAAGATTATGAAGAGGCAAATTAAAAAAAAAAAGTTTTGCACTCTGCAGACCTCCCAAAAACTATCCGTTTTTCACAAAAACTGGCCCATTTTGTGTCAAAAAAACAGCATGCATAGCCTTTAAGAGGCTTATAGAGTGCTCCTGGGGGGGGGCCTCCAAAATGAGCAAGAAACGACCCATTTTTCATGAAAACAGGCATGTTTTTTGTCAAAAAAGGACATGCATAACCTTTAGGAGGCTTATAGAATGCTCCTGGGGGCTGGAGGGGCAAAAATGAGCAAAAAAACAGCGCATTTTTTGCTCATTTTAGTCCTCCCCAGCCCCCAGGAACACCCTGGAAGCCTCCTAAAGGCTATGCACGGCTACTTCTGCAAAGGGGGTGGGGTTTCAGGAGGCCAAAACTGCTGTATTCAGTGTATAAGACACACCCAGATTTTCACCCTCTTTTTCGAGGGAAAAAGGTGCATCTTATACTCCGAAAAATACAGTAAATGCTAAGGAATTAAAGGATTTCAATCCCTTAAAAAATCTCCAAGGCAAGGACTTGGGGAGAACTGGATCGGATGATCTTCTAACGCAGGGGTCTCGAACCTTGGAAACTTTAAGGCTTGTGAACTTCAACTCCCAGAATTCCAGCTTTGCTTAAAGTTGCCAAGGTTGAAGAGTCCTGTTCTAATGTGCATTGTAACACCATGCTTGGAAATGGGTCATTTCCAAGCTGAGCTGCCAAATATGCACTCACCAATCCTTAAATAACATCATCACTTAAAAGCTGTCAGAGAGCCAATCCAACAGAGGAGACCAAAAGCTGGAGAAGCAAGGAACCAATGAACCAAAATTGTACTACCAGCAACCTGGACCCTGAGCAAACAAAGGAACTGTGCTTTGAACAAGGGGAGAGAGAGAGAGAGAGAGGGACTCCATTGTATGAACCACAGTGGCGCAGTGGTTAGAGTGCAGTACTGCAGGCTACTTCTGCGGACTGCCTGCTGCCTGCAATTTGGCAGTTCAAATCTCATCAGGCTCAAGGTTGACTCAGCCTTCCATCCTTCCGAGGTGGGTTAAATGAGGAACCAGATTGTTGGGGGCAATATGCTGACTCTGTAAACCACTTAGAGAGGGCTGTAAAAGCATTGTGAAGTGGTATATAAGTGTAAATGCTATTGCTATCCTCAGCACAGCCATGGCTTCTCATCTGCTCCTCCATCTAGCCAGGGTCTTTCAGCTTGGAATTTATTTATTGGGGAAACTTTGGTAGTTTTTAACTCTATGGAAATGTCACCCAGGCACCTCTGTGGTGAGTTTATGTTTTATTGGGTCAATGAAAAAAAACAACACACACCCTCCTTCCCCATGTATCAGGAAAGTGTGGTTTTCTAGATTTAGGCCTAGCGCCTGCGTCAAAAAGGGAAGGGAGGTTTTCTGAGTTTTGAATGAAAATACCGTATTTTTCAGAGTATAAGACGCTCCTAGCTTTTGGGGAGGAAAACAAGAAAAAAATGTTATTAAATGTTATTGATGTTTAGCTAGAATAGGCCATAGGAATAGTGTTATTGGGATAATAGAAATAGCAAATGAGATTCCAGTATGTGGTTATGTCTTGAGTTTTGGTATGTTTTATGATGAAGGACGTTTAAACAATTATAGTCAAACAAGGAGGGGGGTAGGATGATGGTAATATGTACAAATATATTTGATTTAAAATACTAGAATTAATATGAATCATGGGTGACTGTGAAAGAAACGCATGAAATTTTTTTGTAACCAACTGATACACTTTCTACAGTATGTAAATAAAGAGGATTTTTTGTGTTGTGTCTGTTTTGAAAAATAAAAATAAAAAAACTTTTAATAAAAAAGAAAAGAAAAAAAATCGGTCTCTGCCTCCCAGCAATTTGCCTCCTTGCAGCAAACAGCCCCTTTCAGTTTCAGCTTCAGCACAGCCTGATTAGCACAAGCAGCTGATTGTTGATTGGACCGGCCTCCCAACAATCAGCTGTTTCAGGCTGCAGGGATTGCCACTGCCTATTGCTGCCTCCGCGCATCCCATTTTCGGCCTCCACATCCCGTTTTTAGCCTCCACACGCTCCATTTTTGGCCTCCACGTGCCGTGTTTTCCAGATTGGAATGGGTGGAAAAATGGGGCACGTGGAAGCCGAAAACAGGGCGCACAGAGGTCAAACATGGGATGCGAAGGCCGAAAATGGAACACGTGAAGGCGGCAATAGGCAATAGTGACAATCTCTACAGCCTGAAACAGCTGATTTTCGGGAGACCAATCCAATCAACAATCAGCTGTTTGTGCTAATCAGGCTGTGCTGAAGCTGAAACAGGCTGTTTGCTGGAAGGAAACAAATTGCTGGGAGGCAGAGGGCAAAGGGTGGGGGATGGTGAGTGGGTGGAGCTACACTCAGTGTATAAGACACACCCAAATTTACACCCTCTTTTAAGGTGGGGAAAATGTGTCTTATACTCCGAAAAATAGGCTTGTGCAGATGAGATTATGAAGGACAAGGTAAAATACTCCGAGGAGCACTTGACTTCATAAACTGGGCCAAACCAGCAATCAGATTCAGTGTCTTTGTGCGGATTGATAAAATGACCGTTCAATTTTTTTAAAAAACACATCTATTTGGGGGAAGGGATCGAGCAGAAGGGTCTTCCCGGGGGCAAGTTACATTCATAAAAACAATACAGCTGATGGCTTCGAACGTCTAGCCTTACAAAACAAGTTAGCTTAAATCAGCAGCCTTCGGGCATCAGGGTGGATTTGATTTAAATTAAGCCAATTGAAATCGAGTTGATTGAAATCACGAGTGAAATTGCTCGTAAAAAAGACTTGATTTCAATCGACTCAATTTAAGTCATCGTTTTTAAAAGAGCAACTGTCCTGCAGCGGCTCCTCCTCTGACCTGCTGTTGACTGAAGTCCCATCCCCTTTAACGGGATGGCTGGTGAGACGGCTGTGACGCAACAAGAGGAGGGACAGGTGACTGGATGCCTGCTAAAGAGCACTGCCATGAAGGATTTGGAATGACAGGCGCTCTTTAATATTATATTTATAAGCTGCTGAGAAGGTTTCACTTTCACTGCTTGCCCTTCCTCCTCACATTTGGTGGCACAGATGCATTTCACTTCAAACCATCATACAGTTTGTAGTCTATGTAGATTTGCAAAATAATGGGATAAGGGAGTATTCCTGAACTTTCTTTTATGATTTGTCTCATGGTTACTGTGAAATTGTGTGAATGCATCAAGGCAGGGGATGTTATCTCAGCTTTGCCGAGCTTGAGTTTCCCCAAAAGGTTTTACATACATACATACATACATACATACATACATACATACATACATACATACATACATACATACGGGTATGGCTAGCTGATAAGGGCTAAATAGCTTGAAATAGATCTATACTAGTCTCCCTTTATTTATTTATCAGCACAAATACTACACAAAATGTAACAAAGGCAACAGTAAAATATTGGGCTTTCTGTCTGGATGGTCTCTTGTGACGAGCCAATGGACAGAGAATGGAAGCAGTTAGCTTCCTCCCATAATTGGGGCATACCAGGGGTTGTGACACTACATACATACATACATACATACATACATACATACATACATACATACATACATATATATACATACATACATACACATATACACACACACACACACACAAACACAAACACAGATATATGTACACATACAGAATATACAGCCTCGTGCTACATTTAACTGAGCTCCCTTTCATGCTGAATAAACTCAATTATTAATGTATCTTAAATCGAAAACTACCTTGTTCCCCCGATATAAGACCTCCCCAGATAATAAGCCTAATCGGGCTTTTGAGCGCATGTGTGTAACACAAGCCCTCCCCGAAAACATTGCGATGAAGCAGCAGCCTTGAGTTGACCATTTGCCGCCTCCAGCAGCCTTGAGTTGAGTTCGCCACCTCCTGCACCTCAAAAATAATAAAACCTCCCCGAAAATCAAGCCAAGTGCTTATTTCGGGGATCAAAAGAAAATAAGACCGTGTCTTATTTTCGGAGAAACACAGTAATCTGCAGATAGATTTTTTTTTACTCCAAAAGCATTTCATGAAAATAAATTTGATAACAAATTTAAAAAATCTGATTTAAATTTTTAAAAATCCAATTTAAATTTTTTTAAAAAATCAGATTTAAAAAAAACCATTGATTTTTTTATCCACCCTGTTCGGCATGCAAATCGTTTTGCAGCAGCATAAATTACAAATAGTCCCTTTGACTCCAAACCCAATCATGCAGCAGAGGCGCCCCCACTGTCCCGCCCCCAGTCCGTGCAAGCAGCCCCGTTGCCATCTCACCTCAGCCCCCGACAGGAAAGGGTGGGTCGTTCCCGTGATAGCCAGGTAATTCTCATTTCCCCCGGGGAACTTAGGAGAGAAAGGAAAACAGCGTCAATCAGTTTCTCTTCCCTTTTTATCTTAAACCAGCAACACAGCAGAAGTGCCCCGGGATAAAACCACAATATTTGCACAGCTAGAAGTTTATGATGCCTTTTGCAGTTGTAGAGCTGTTCTCTCAAACCCATTCATCTCCCCCCGCCCCCCTGCGGCCAGAATATCAATTCTAGGTAAATGTCTAAAGATAACAGCCCAAAATTTAAATGAGCCTCTCCCCGTTTTATGACCTTGCTTGCCACAGTTGTTAAGCGAACCACCACAATTCAGTTAGTAACACGGTTGTTAAGTGAATTTGGCTTCCCCATTGACGTTACTCATCAGAAAGTCACAAAAGGGGATTACGTGATTTCTCCCCCCCAACATGCTGCAACCGACATAAATAAGAGTCCTGTGGCCAGCGTCTGAATGTTGATCCCTAACTTCCACCATGTTTAAGACTTATAGCAATAGCAGTTAGACTTATATACCATTTCATAGGGCTTTCAGCCCTCTCTAAGCGGTTTAGAGTCAGCATATTGCCCCCAACAACAATCCAGGTCCTCATTTTACCTACCTCGGAAGGATGGAAGGCTGAGTCAACCCTGAGCCGGTGAGATTTGAACAGCCGAACTGCAGTCAGCTGAAGTAGCCTGCAGTGCTGCATTTAACCACTGCGCCACTTCAGCTCTTTTAACTTGCGGACTTCAAGTCCCAGAATTTCTCAGCTAGCTGTGCTGGGCTGAGGAATTCTGGGAGTTGAAGTCCGTCCCCCCCCCAAGTCTTAACGTTGCCAAATTTGGAGACTCTCGCACTAAGAGAGACAAAGCCAACCACCGGATATTAGGTTGAGCCACCCTGTGGCTCGCTTGACTTTGGCAAAACGCAAGAACTGGCTGGCATTGGTCTAAAAGTCTGGTTTAGCGTGACTGACCAGCCTACCCAACTCTGACCTATTCAACAAACCAGGTTTAACGATGTGATGACAACGTGAGGTAGAAAACAGCCAGGGAGTGACATAGGAGACATAGGAGCATAAAATAACTTTTAATGACCCCATAATCCCTTGCGGCGTGGAGTCTGGGCAGCTCAAGGTGCTGAGTGTTTATTGGCTGGACGCCTTTCCTGTTGCTAATGCAGAACTTTGTTCATCATGTATATTCTCATTGTGCCGAGACAGAGAAATATCTTCCTAGAAACGAAGTCACAGCCTCCTGATTGGGAGGCAGGAGCTCCACCTCTACGCCACCACACCACTCATGAGCATTGACAATTGAACATGAAACAAATAGTCTGAAGGTTGAATCATGGCATGTAAAGATTCCCCTCACATATATGTGCTAGTCATTCCCAACTCTAGGGGGCGGTGCTCATCTCCGTTTCAAAGCCAAAGAGCCAGCGTTGTCCGAAGCATGACTAAATGCCGAAGGTGCACAGAGCACTGTTACCTTCCCACCAAAGGTGGTTCCTATTTTTCTACTTGCATTTTTCACGTGCTTTCGAACTGCTAGGTTGGCAGAAGCTGGGCTGAGTAATGGGAACTCACTGTTATGTGGCGCTAGGGATTCGAACCGCCAAACTGCCGACCTTTCTAATTGACCAGCTCCGCGTCTTGGCCACTGAGCCACCGTGTGACACTGAATCAGGGCAACTGGACCCAAATTGGTCCAGCTGCCATGATTCCACCTTCAAAGACCTCTGAAGGTTGTCTGGAGGATGACGGAGAATCTTCATGGGAAATGATACTCTTTGGTTTAAGTTGCTGTCTTTGAACCGTTTGGAAAGTAGGAGTCATGAAGGACCATAGAGCAGATTCTCTACTCACAGTCTGGCTGGGTCAGCTTCACATACAAATGCTGTCCAGAAGGACTTTCTCTTGGAAAGTTTGACTTGGCCAGGAAGGACTTTATAATGCATGGACATTTTGTGGAGGTAGAGGACAGCGTGACCCAACAAATGCACACACAACAAAAGCACGCCGACAAAAGCGCGGCGAGAAAACCACATCATAAACGTGCCCACAACAACGCGCCAACAAAACCGCGCCCACAAAAGGGCGATTTCAGTTAAGGTAAGGGTTAGGGGTTCAGGGTTAGGTTTAGGGATTTCAGTTAAGGTAAGGGTTAGGTTTAGGGATTTCAGTTAAGGTAAGGGTTAGGTTCAGGGTTAGGTTTAGAACTCGCGGTTATTACTTGTTTGTTGAAGGCGCGCTTTTGTCGGCGCACTTCTGCGCTCATTCGTTGGCGCGATTTAGAACTCGCGGTTTTCTCACCACGGTTTTGTCGGTCGCACTTTTGTCGAGCACGCATTTGTCGGTGAACCAGAGGACAGGTAGCCCCAATTTTTTTTTCAGGAGGCAACTGGACTTATTTTATTTCCTTTTGAAGACGTTTTGCTTCTCATCTAAGAAGCTCCTTCAGCTCAAGACAGGATGGTGGGGAAGGGAATGATTGATCCTCCTTGCAGACAGCTGGTCATTTGCATGCTTTTTAGAGGGTTGTTGAAGCACTTGAGGGTTTATCTGTGTCCTCGGGAATCATCCGAGTGGCACTCCTGGACCCCGTAGTCTGCAATTCCCAGAGGAATTTCTTGGATGGGAAGCAAAACGTCTTCAAAAGAAAAAAAAACAGAAAGTTCACTTGCCTCTTGAAAAAAAAACATCTTTGGGACTCCAAGTGGCCTCAACGACTCTCTAAAAAGGATGCAAATGACCAGCTGTCTGCAAGGAGTATTCAGAGCAGAGGAAGCTTCTAGGATGAGAAGCGAAATGTCTTCCGAAGAAAACAAGAAAGTCCAGTTGCCTCCTGAAAAAAGCACCTTTGGGGACAAGAACCTGGATGACCGAGAATGACTGAGGATCTCTACAGCGGTGTTTCTCAACCTTGGCAACTTGAAGATGTCTGGACATCTTCAAGTTGCCAAAGTTGAGAAACACTGCTCTACAGGCTTTTTAAGAGAACAGGTCTATCATCTTTACAGCACTTGTTCATTTCCGCAGGAAGCATCAACGAAGCCACCATTCCAGGAATCCAAAGCATAGGATCACCAGCCAATTGGGAGGGGGGGGAGAGCAAACAGCTGCTGAATTGAATGAATGAATATGAAGCTTGCTATAGTGTTTTCACTGCTAACATCTGCAGTCCGAGCAGTTTTTCAAAACCCAACAGCAGAGATATTGGAGGGGTGGGGGGGGATTCAGAAAAGGCAGCAACGGGATGAAACCTCCCCTTTTGAACCGCCACTGCCGCATCATCTCATATATTCCTTCAGCAGGCTGCCCGTCTTCCAGAAAACCTGCTGAGTCTGCTTACTTCAAAAGACCTGGAGCTGAACACAGCAGCCCCTCAGCGTGCAGTTCGGAAGTTTCAAAACCACTGCAGGAAAAGAGAGGAGAGGAGAAGAGGAGAGAGGAGGAGTGGGGAAGATAAGGAAAATAGAAAAGGAGAGGAGAGGAGAGAGAAGAGGGGAGGAGGGGAAGAGGAGAGGGGAATATAAGAAAAATAGAAAATGAGGGGAGGGGAGAGAGAGAGGAGAGAGGGAACGGGAAGAGGAGAGGGGAAGATAAAGAAAATAGAAAATAGAAAATGAGGAGAGGGGAAGAAGGAAAATAGAAAATGAGGAGAGGAGAGGGGAAGAGGAGAGGGGAAGATAAGGAAAATAGAAAATAAGGAGAGGAAAGAGAGGACAGGGGAAGAGGAGAGGAGAAGAAGGAAAATAGAAAGAAAATGAGGAGAGGGAAGATAAGGAAAACAGAAAATGAGGAGGGGAGGGGAGAGAGGAGGGAAGGGGAAGAAGGAAAATAGAAAATGTGGAGAGGAGAGAGGAAGTGGGGAGGGGAGGGGAAGAAAGAAAATAGAAAGAAAGTGAGGAGAGGGAAGATAAGGAAAACAGAAAATGAGGAGGGGAGGAGAGGAGAGGAGAGGGGAAGAAGGAAAATAGGAGAGGAAGAAGGAAAATAGAAAATGAAGAGAGGATAGGGGAAGAGGGGAGGGGAGGGGAAGAAGGAAAATAGAAAGAAAATGAGGACAGGAACGAGAGGAGAGGGGAGAAGATAAGGAAAATAGAAAATGAAGAGAAGAGAGGGAAGGAAGAGGAGGGGAGGGGGAAAGATAAGGAAAATAAAAAATAAGGAGAGGAGAGGGTGTGGAAAGGCAGAGCAGGTAAGGGTTTAACTGTGAGCCCTCTTGCCTATCAGCAATGTTCAGATGCCTTTTGAGGTTTGACATGTTTTTGTTCCTGAAATTCTTCACATGTCATCAAAGGGAGCTGCTCAATTTTCAAGTGATTAAATAAATGACCATTTATCTTATCTGGGCAACGCCAACCTGTATTTATTATGCCGTTCAGAAGTATTCTACCGCAGGCTTGGGTATTTTACAGCCTCGAGTCACATTCCGGCCCTTTGGCTGCTCCTGTCTGTCCCACTGTGGATTGATTTTACTTTGAGGGCGAGTGTTTTTGTTTCTTCTTTTCAATTTCTCTGCCTGCATGCCTCTGCGCTTTCACAGTCCTCTTAGTTCAGCCCTCAAGAACAGGACCAGTTTCTCATGTGGTTCCTTGGGGAAATCAATTGCCCGTCCTTGTTCTTTTGCCATGGGTCTCAACCATAGCAAGTTCCAGATGTATGAATGTCAACTAGAATAGCATTATTCGAATAAGAGAGTTGGAAGGGACCTTGGAGGTCTTCTAATCTAACTCCGTTCAGGCAGGAAACCCTCCATACCATTTCAGGCAAATGGTTGTCCAATCTCCTCTTAAAGACTTCCAGCGTTGCGGCATTCACAACTTCTGGAGGCAAGCTGTTCCACTGATTAATTGTTTTAACTGTCAGGAAATTTCTCCTTTGTTCTACCTTGTTTCTTCCCTCGATTAGTTTCCACCCATTGTTTCTTGTCCTGCCCTCAGGTGCTTTGGAGAATTGCTTAACTCCCTCTTCTTTGTGACAGTCCCTGAGATATCGGACCCTGCTATCATGTCTCCCATGCCTGATCATAGTCCTTCTTTTCATTAAACTAGACATACCCAGTTCCTGTAACCGTTCTTCATATGTTTTAGCCTCCAATCCCCTAATCACCTATGTTGCTCTTCTCTGCACTCTTTCTAGAGTCTCCATATCTTTTCTACATCGTGGCGACCAAAACTGAATGCAGTATTCCAAGTGTGGCCTTACCAAGGCATTATAAAGTGTTATCAACACTTCATGTGATCTTGATTCTATCCCTCTGTTTATGCAGCCCAGAACTGTGTCGGCTTTTTTGGCAGCTGCTGCACATTGCTATCATGTCTCCCCTAGTCCTTCTTTTCATCAAACTTAGACATACCCAATTCCAGCAACCGTTCGTCAACTAGAGAGTGAAGTTCATACAACTCCAAGTTCCCAAGGTTGAGAAATACTGTTCCACAATAGCATGAATTGTGCTCCGTGCAGTAAGGCATTCCATTTTAGCCCCGCTTCACGGAAGATCATAGATGTGGAAGGGTTCAAAGTACACTGGGGCTCATAACTCCTCCCCCTCAGAAAAAGGTGACACATAAGAAATTCAAGATCAGGACTCTGGGACAAATATAGAACAAAAGGCTACCGCACATTACAGGACAATGAGTAATGAAACATTCCGTTGCGAGTCTGTAGAAGTGTGGATTAACATAAACCACAGAGATTTCCCACATACAGAGCTGAGTGCTGTCCATCTTAATTTCAGGGAGTAAAAAGATCTCTGAACAAAATCCATCCAGCTTCTCTTGTCAAGTGGGAAAGTTTAAAGGCATAAGCACAATATATCCAATGTTCTATCAACTTGCAGCTCCGGAGCTGCATGTGGCTCTTTCAGCCCTCTGCTGCTGCTCCCTGTCGCTCCACAATTGATAGGGCTTTCAGTTAGAACAGGTAGAGGAAAAAGGACGCCGCACTAGGAGGAGACTATGGTGGGGGAAGTCAGCTCCAGATTTTGAACAGGGGGCTTCCGATTAGGACCATTGTGGCTCTTTTGAATGTTTAAGGTTGCCAACCCCTGTTCTATCTAAACACCCAATAACCCTGGAAGCATTATTGCAGCAGGAATAGAAAATTGGATCGTGGTTTTTATGAAATGCGGAAAGAACTGAAGAAAGGATCGCAGATGTTTTCATACGGAAAGGGTGAGCTCCTTCTTAACCATAGTCAGAAAATTCCACATGAATTTCAACCTAATTCCATGGTAGCCTAAAAAGTTTATAAATAGCTCTAGCAAGGGGAGTCCCAGCATATGATTAAGCTATGCTTGGTTCCTGAACATTTTATTCTTATTCTGTGAATCAATAAGGTAAAGGTTCCCCTCACACATATGTGCTAATCATTCCCGACTCTAGGGGGCAGTGCTCATCTCCGTTTCAAAGCCGAAGAGCCAGCGCTGTCCGAAGATGTCTCTGTGATCATGTGGCCGGCATGACTAAACGCCGAAGGTGCACGGAACGCTGTTAATTTCCCACCAAAGGTGGTCCCTATTTTTCTATTTGCATTTTGTACGTTGCTTTCGAATTGCTAGGTTGGCAGAAGCTGGGACAAGTCAGGGGAGCTCACTCCGTTACACGGCACTAGGGATTCCAACTGCTGAACTGCCGACCTTCTGATCGACAAGCTCAGCGTCTTAGCCACTGAGCCATCCGATCCCTTTCCGTAATGGTTATCCTCCCATAATACTGTATAAGATGGCTTCACTCCCACAGCATATGATTAAGCTGTGCTTGATTCCAGAACATGTTATTCTTATTCTGAGAATCATTATCATGTTTCCCCGAAATTACGACATGTCCTGATAATAAGGCCATGCCACATTTTTCTGGTGGGCAAAAATATAAGCCCGGCCCGCAAATAAGCCCCCTGAACAACCCCCCACCTCTGGCCAGGCAGAGTACCGCTTACCAACCTAGCGATATCCAAAAAGGTGCCAAGCCGCGGGAACCGGGGGGAGGCAAAGGTGATCGCATTGCTTAGTGCTTTCGGGATACCGCTAGGTTTGTGAGCGGCTCTGTGCCCAACTGAAGAGGGGGGTTATCGGGTGGCTGCTCTCTTGCGAGCGGGCTCCCAAGAGCCGGGCACAGCCTCATGGGCGAATGGCTGTGTTGCGCTGTCACAGCAGTGCAGCACAGCAACCATGAAGCAACCACACTCATGTGCAGCCACTCAGCAAACCCCCTTTCCAGCCGGGCACAGCGCCATTCACTGACCTATGGCTCAGGGCACCTCCGCTGCCACGCTTTTTTTGCGGCTTCCAAACTGAGTCTTCCGGCAGTGGCTGCTCTGGGTGTACGCCCTATGGTAGTATGTTCTGCGGCAGCTGGCCCACAACCATAGAGCGTATGCCCAGAGCGGCCCCTGCTGGAAGACTCACTTTGGAAGCCGCAAAAAAAGCCATGTGGCGGCGTCGGTGGTGCCCTGGCTCTGTGGAGAGAGCTGGGCCATGCATCGTGAGGCTGGCAGGCGCGTCAGTGAGAGTGGAACAGCCGCTCATTGCAACCCCCCCTCCAGCCATGCAGAGTGCCATTTTCAAGGTGCCAAGCCGCGGGAGTCGGCGAACAGGCGCTCACGCGGCTCGGCGATACCCCTGGGTCAGTGAATGGTGCTGTGCCCGGCTGGATAGGCGGTTTGCTGGGTGGCTGTGCATGAGTGTGGTCATTTCATGGCTGTTGTGTTGCACTGCTGCGACAGCGCAACACAGCCATTCGCCCATGAGGCTGTGCCTGGCTTTTTGGGAGCCCGCTCGCAAGAGAGCAGCCGCCCAGCAACCCCAAAACAATAAACCCTCCCTTCATCATAAGGCCGAAGCCATATTTTGTGTGTAAAAAGAAAATAAGATGTCTTATTTTCTGGGAAACACAGTACATCACATATTTTTCATGCTAATCCCATCACATTTTTCAGGATAAACTATTTTATTTCCCCCTCAATTATCTTTTGCCACTTTATGTCTATGCCTCTAATCTATGCTCCTTTGATCCAATATAGTTCTTTTTCCACTATTATCTTAGAGCAGGGGTCATCAACCTTAAAACACTCAAGGTCATAACCGGAAGCCCCCCGTTCAATTCTGAAGCCGACCGAAAGTCTGGTTCTCCCACTATAGTGTCTCCTCCTAGTGCGGCATCCTTTTTCCTCTATCTGGACTAACCAAAAGTACTATCAACTGTGAAGCCGACTAGCAACAGGGAGCCGCAGCAGAGGGATGAAAGAGTCACATGCGGCTCCAGAGCTGAATGTGGCTCTTTAATCCCTCTGCTGCAGCTCCCTGTTGCCGGTTGGCTCCACACTTAAGAGGAATCATATCTCATTCCTGCCCTAGTGTTTTCTACCCCCAATGAAGGTCACATCAAGGAAGCATAAGGATGGCATTATCCTCCCAGAACTAATACTGGTAGTCCTCGACTTACAACAGTTCGTTTAGTTCAGAGTTCTATCAGTGCTGAAAAAAAGTGACGTTTTTCACACTTAATGACCTTTGCAGCATCCCCGTGGTCATGGGGTCGAAATCCAGATGCTTGGCAACTGGCTTATGTTTATCATGGTTGTAGCATCCTGGGGTTATGGGATTCCCTTGTGTGACCTTCTGACAAGCAAAGTCAATGGGAAAGCCAGACTTACTTAACAACACTGTTACTAATTTAAAAACTTCAGTGATTTGCTTAACAAATGTGGCAAGAAAGTTCGTAAAATGGCACAATTCACTTAACAATTGCCTTACAAGTTTTGAGCTCAAGGGTGGTCGTAAGTTGAGGACTATCTGTACTTTGTTATTTTAGCCTTCAAAATGCGACATACCTAGAGAAAGGAAGTGAAGGCTATGAGAGAGATGAACAACGGTGTGCAGCAAGGCACTCCACCATAACTGTGGGGGACTGTTGCCTTCCACATCACCCCAATAAGAGAATAACAGAAGGGACCTTGGAGGTCTTCTAGTCCAACCTCCTGCTCCGGCAGGAAGCCCTATACCATTTCAGACAAATATTCTAGTTTGTCTGACATGGTGAACTCTAATATATTAGAAGACCTCCACTCTTTTATTGATAGATAGATAGATAGATAGATAGATAGATAGATAGATAGATAGATAGATAGATAGATAGATTAGAGTGGAGGTCTTCTAATATATATATTAGGGTTCACTGTTTTAGTTTAGTTAGACAGAGACAGACAGACACATACTGTAGATAGATAAGATGGATGGATGATGGCTAGATAGGCAGAACGATCAGTGATAGTGAACCTATGGCACACGTGCCTGAAGTGGAACATGGAGCCATGTCGCCTGGCACATGCGGCCACGCCCGTTCCTCTCCCGGGTTTAGGGTGTGCATGTGCATGCGATGATTGGCTGGCCTTCGTGCATGCGGCAGTGCCGGAAACTGGAAGAGCTGGTCTTCCGTTTTCCGGTCTGAGCATGCGCAGCCAGCCAGCTGATCGTCATGCACACATGCATGCCAGTAACTGGAAGATTAGCCGGCGTGCTAGAACCAGAAGTTCATTTTTCGGCGCATGCATGCCCCCTGGGGAGCTCCTCTTCCGGGTTGTGGCCCCGACGAGCGTGCACACATACACGCTCCCCTTTTTTGCCATCACTGACATAGATGATAAATACCATAGATGGATGATGGATAGATAGATAGAAACAGACAGATGACAGATACAGAGATGGATGGATGGATGGATGGATGGATGGATGGATATAAACAAATTACAGAAAATGACAGAAGTACAGAGATGGATGGATCTGTCAAACAGTTGACAGATAGACAAGACAGATGACAGACAGACGGATAGATGTATAGATACAAACAGATGACAGATAGATGGATAGATGGACGGATGGATACAAACAGATGATAGACAGATAGATATACAGACAGATAGATATACAGACAGACGTATAGATGGATAGATACAACAGATTTCGGATAGACGGACAGACAGACAGATGGATGGTTGGATGGACGGACGGATACAAACAGATGCCAGAGATAGATATACAGACAGACAGATAGATGGATGGATAGATACAGAAAGATGACAGCTAGATACAGGCAGACAGATGGGATGGATAGATACAGATGACAGAAAGATAGACAGAGATAGATGAGAGACAGAAAGACAGACAGATGATAGAGACTGACAGACAAATGACAGATAGGCAGACAGACAGATATAAACAGATGAGATAGACAGACAGACAGATGATAGACAGACAGCTGAGAGAGATAGACAGACAGACAAATGACAGATAGATAGACAGACAGACGATCTATTGACACGGTAAACTCTAGTAACATATAAATGCACACACGGCCTCGACGGGCACGTGTTCGTACATATGCTCAAGGGAAGAGCAAAACCCCTTTCCTTCCCCCCTCCCTCCCTCCCCAACGGCTCCTGCCAATCCATCCGTCTCGAGAAGCCCACCTGCCCGGATGGGGCCCGAGGAAGCGGGCTGAGGACCACCCTGGCAGTTGTAAAGGGAGAAGGGAAGGTCGGGAAAGGGCTGAAAAGAGCACGAGGGGAACAAGCCCTCCCCCGCCCTCCCACTACCCCCACCACGCCCGGCCCTCCTCCTCCTCCGCAGCCACAGCCTCTCCCCTCCCCGTGGCAGACAGGCGGTTCAAACTCGCCCCTCACCTCCATGGCCGCCGGTTCGGAGCCGCGACGAAGAGGGGGGGAGACCCCTTACCAGACTCTCCCCCTCCCCCTGCTTTCTTCCTCCAGGCTCAGACCGGAACCGGAACGGAGGCCGCCCACCAAAGGCGACGGCGGGGGACGCGTCACTTCCGCCCCACGTTGCCTTTCTCCCCTCCTTACTCTATGATCAGGGAAGCAAGCCTCGGGTCGAGAGAAAGGCGGGTTGGGTTTCTTTCCCTCAGCCCCCTCCTCTTTCCCTCCCCACAGCTTTTTAATTCCCTTCGGGCGCCGTTTAAGGCGACGAGCCTGGAAGCGGCTCCAATGCCTCGACGGGCGGCAAAAAGGGGGCAAAGGAAACACGCTAGAGCGGCCGCCGCCGCGCCGCCTTCGGGAAGCCGGCGGATGTGACGTCGAAGCCAACGGTTCCATTGTGAAGGGGGGCGAAGGCCGTGGATTTGGAACTTCCGCTTGGTCCTAGAGCGCCGCTGCCTGCCTTTCGAAGCCGACTAGACAAAGGGTTTTTTTTTTAAATCCCTTTAGCTTTCATTCAAAGGAAACCGGAAAAGGAAAACCAGAGCGTCCTAGTGGGGATGAGAGCGGCGGTTGGGGCCGGGCTTCCGGGGCCTTCGGCGCCATGTCCTATGCCTACCTTTTCAAATACGTTATCATCGGGGACACCGGTAGGGGAGGGGCTGAGGGGGGGTCCTAAGGCTTGGGGGGGGGCGCTTTGGGTGGGGGGATGATGGCGAGACTGGGGGCGGCGTTCAGTGAAGCTGCTTCCTCACCCCAGGGTCGTGCCAGGACCGTGGTTGCATTGGCATCAGAACGTGGTTAAATCTAGGTTAGGTTTTGCTGATCTCTAAATCCCAGGTTTTGTGGATCTGGCCTCATTCAGTCCCCAGGTTAACCAAGATTGGACCCAGAGGGAAGAAATGGACATTGAATCTATAACAGGTAGTCTAATCTAACCATACAGGTCGTCCTCGGTTTACAACACTTCATTTAGTGACCGTTCAACAATGGCATGAAGTTAAGACGGCACTGAGAAAAATCTGACTTATGACCGTTTTTCACACTTGACGGCCTTTGCAGCATCCCCACGTTCCCAGGATCAGAATTCAGAGGTTTGGCAATTGACCCGTATTTATGGCGACCGCAGGTTCCCAGATCCCCCTTTGGAACCTTCTGACAAGCCGAAGTCAATGGGGCAGTCAGATTCACTTAACAACTGGGTCATCCCCTTCACTACTTCAATGATTCACTTAACAACTGTGGCAGAAAATGTCGTAAAACGGGGTAAAACTCACTGAACAAATGCAACGGAAATTTTAGACTTGGTTGCAGTCGTAAATCAAGGACCGTGTGGCTGAGTTAACAACTGCAGTAATTCACTGAAAAACAGTTGGCGGGAAAGATCGTAAAATGCAGGCAAAATTCACTTAACAAATTCATTTAGCAGCAGAAATTTTGGGCCCGATTGTGGTCGTTAAATCAAAGAGCATGTGACTAACAACAATTTGGCTTAAATTTACTTAAACATGATGGCAGAAAAGGTCGTTAAATGCAGCAAAGTTGACTGAACAAATGTCTCACTTAGCAACAACAATCTTGGGTTTAACTCATAAGTTGTGGACTGAACATTGTTTCCCATTTTGGCCACTGCATTCTGGAAGTTCACACAAAGTAGCCAAATTTGAGGAAAAACTGTTCTGCAAGTCATCTTAGACTTAAAACCATTCATGTAGTGACTTCAAAGTTACAGTGGCACTTCAGTTGTTCACGCTTATGACCTTTGCAACATTCCCATGGTCACGTGATCAAATTTCAGAATTGGCCAAGAGAAGGTCAATGGGGAAACCAGATTTACTTAACAATCATGTTAGTAATGTAACCATTGCAGTGATTTACTTAACAGTTGTGTCAAGAAGGATCACAAAATTGTGCAAAACTGACTTAATTGTCCTGCTTATAAATTTTGGGCTCAATTATCGTAAGTCGAGGACTTCCTGTATACAGTCATTCCTTTTACAGTACGTACCTCTCCCAACGCTGCTTTTAAATCTCCCAAGATTCCTGATAAGATTACAAGTATAAAACAATCACAGCAAAGTTATACCTGGTTGAAACAAATGTAACCTTTCTTCTGTTTATAGTTTAGTATTTTATCTCTAGGCTAAGAGACACAATAGCAGGTCTATTAAAAGATTAAGAAATGAACCATTTAAAGTTACCACTTTAATGATTAATACAGAGAGAAGTCACTAAATATATAAACACCCTTTTAGAGCCCTGCCATAGAGCTTTATGCACACACACAAACACACACACATATGTTGCATGTGTGCTGATAACACAAATGCAACTCAAATGTAACAAAGGCAACCTAAAAAAAATGGCTTTCTGCTTGGATGGCTCTTAGGGTGAGCCAAAAGACAGAAAAAGGGAAGTGTTTGTGTGCATGTGTGTGTGTGTATGTATGTATGTATATATGTATGTATGTACGTATGTATGTGTATATATATGTGTGTGTGTGTGTGTTGCATTTGTGCTGATAAATACTAAACACTAAATACATATTGAAATACACTAAATACACTTGAGAGACCGCCTGCTGCCAATTACCTCCTCTAGACCGATTAGATCCCACAGATTAGGCCTCCTCCGAATTCCATCCGCCGGCCAGTGTCGACTGGCGACTACCCGGAGGAGAGCCTTCTCTGTGGCCGCTCTGACCCTCTGGAACGAACTCCCCGTGGAGATTCGAACCCTCACCACCCTCCAGACCTTCCGCAAAGCCCTTAAAACCTGGCTATTCCGACAGGCCTGGGGCTAAAAAGCTTCTACCCCCTTCTCGAATGGTATGACTCTTGTGTGTTTTAAATTATGTATTGTTGCGTGTCGTTTTAATTTTTGTCTGCATCCCTCTCCCTTGGCTGAGTTGTGAGCCGCCCTGAGTCCCCTTCAGGGGAAAAGGGCGGCTTATAAATAAAATAAACATTCAAACATTCAAACAACACATATATAGACATATATAGACATATATAGACATATATAGACATATACATATATACATATATACATATATACATATATACATATATACATATATACATATATACATATATACATATATACATATATACATATATACATATATACATATATACATATATACATATATACATATATACATATATACATATATACATATATACATATATACATATATACATATATACATATATACATATATACATATATACATATATATATATATATATATATATATATATATATATATATATATCGCTCTCTCTCTCTCTCTCTGTATGTACACACTTGGCACACACATGACATACTCCCTAGAAAGAAATACTGGGGATAAGACACTCCTAACACCCCTTGGGGTGTGGGTTCTGTTAAGTTGCAGCCTGTTGTGCCTTGAAATGGCTTCTACTATACCACTCTAACATGGCTTCTTCTGTACAGTGCAATGGAGTTGCCATGGTAATGGCTTCACAGTACTACACAAGGGGGCTCCCTCTGGTAAGGGGAAAAAAATCCAATATTAGAAATTAAATTTGGCCCGGACATTTTAATACCCCAATAAGAGAATAGTTGAACACCGGGTTTTCAGCTAGTGTGTGTGTATATTCTTGTTAGTTGCGAAGCCATGTCCGACCCATCGCGACCCCATGGACAGCATTTCTTCAGGCCTTCCTGTCCTCTACCATCCTCTAGAGTCCATTTAAGCTCACACCTACTGCTTCAGTGACTCCATTCAGCCACCACATTCCATCGTCCCCTTCTTTTTTGGACCTCAATCTTTCCCAGCATGAGGCTCTTCTCCAGTGAGTCCTTCCTTCTCATTAGGTGGCCAAAGTATTTGAGTTTCATCTTCAGGATCTGGCCTTCTAAAGAGCCGTCATGGTTGATCTCCTCTAGGACTGACCAGTTTGATCGCCTGGCAGTCCAAAGGACTTGCAGGAGTCTTCTCCAGCACCAAGGTTCAAAGGCCTCAATTCTTTGGCTCTCAGCCTTTCTTATGGTCCAACTTTCACAGCCATCCATTGAAACTGGGAAAACCATAGCCATGATTATACACACTTTTGTTGGCGGGGTGATGTCTCTGTTTTTTACTGTGCTGTCTAGATTTGTCATAGCTTTCCTCCCCAGGAGCAAGCGTCCTTTAATTTCTTGGCTGCACTCCCCATCTGCGGTGATCCCCATCTGCTGTTATATCTATCTATCTATCTACCCACCTACCTACCTACCTACCTACCTTTTCCTTTCTTTCTCTTAGTTCCATCCTTCCCTTTTTTCCTTTTCTTCTCCTTCCTTCTTTCCTTTCGTCCTCCCTTTTCTTTTCCCTTCTATCTACCATCTACTTATCCACACACACAGACACAATATACTCCCTCCCTCTCCATCTGTCTCTCTCTCTCTCTCCCTACCTACCTACCTACCTACCTATCTATCTACCTATCTACATCTATATATATCCCTACTTACCATTTTCCAGCTAATTTGTGATTAAGGTGCTATGTTAGAAACGGAAAGGCAGGATCATATAACATATAACATCTGCTGTTATATCTATCTATCTATATACATACATACATACATACATACATACATACATACATACATACATACATTTTCATTCATGCAGAACAAATATAAATAAATAAATGGATGCATATTGTGCTCCTCTTGCATAGCATATAGTGTAGCACAGCATAATAAGTTGGAAGGGATCTTGGAGGTCATCTAGTCCAGTGGTCCCCAACATTTTGGGCACCAAGGGCCCGGTTCCATGGACAGTGGTTTTTCCACAGACCCAAAAGGCCGTGGTTTTTTTGTACTGCCTGCAACCCATGGATGGGGCTTTGCTTGTTTACACAGCCTAGTTTCTGACATGCCCGTTGGAGACCCTGATCTAGCCCGAACCCCTGCTCAACCAGGAGGGTCTGTACCAGGGGTGTCAAACTCGCAGCGTCATATTGTCATCACATGACGTATCACAACTTTTTTTTTCCCTTCACTCAACTGGGGCTGGGGGTGGCCAGCCTGTGATCTATACCAAGGATCTATTACTATTCTTCTCATCCTTCCTAATGCCTATCTCTTCCCACATATGACAATAGCCATGTTGCTTGTACCTTTACAATTTATATTGTTTTATTTGTTTCCTAGTATGATTTGATTACTTATTAGTAACCTATGACTATCACTAAGTGTTCCATCTTATGATTCTTGATGAATGTATTCTATTTCATTTTTCTTTATGTACACTGAGAGCTTATTCACCAAAGACAAATTCCTTGTGTGTCCAATCACACTTGGCCAATAAAGAATTCTATTCTATTCCTATTCTTCTCTTCCTTCCTAGTATCTCTCTTCCCACTTAGGACTATAACCATGTTGCCTGTATCTTTCAATTTTATGTTATTTTAATTTGATTGCTTATTAGTAACCTTGACTATCACAAAGTGTATCTTATTCTCAATGAATGTATCTTATGTACAAAGACAAATTCCTTGTGTGTCCAATCACACTTGGCCAATAAAGAATTTATACTATTCTATTCTATTCTATTCTTTTGGATCTCAGGGACCACTAAATTGATAATTTTAAATCCCGCAGACCACTAATATGATTATTTAAAAAAAAGAGAAATAGTATTTAGTGCAAGATAACAAACGCAAATAATTTTTCTACAGACCACCAAAATTTTCTCACGGACCACCAGTTGGTGACCGCTGATCTATACCATTTCAGACGAATGGCAGTCCAATCTCTTCTCAAAAGCCTTCAGTGATGGGGTACCCACAACTTCTGAAGGCAAGCCTGGTTCATTGTTCTCACCGTTAGGAAAGGCCGTCGTCGTTGTAGTTTGCTTCTCTCCTTGATTGGTTTCCATCCACTGCTTCTCATCTTGCCTTCTGGTGCTTTGGACAATAGTTTTCCTCCCCACATCTTTGTGACGCCCCTTAAATACTGGAACACAGGCTGACTCTGCAAACTGCTTAGTCTTAAGTGCTATTGTTATTCTAGCCGCTTTTCAAACACAATGTGAAAACCTTTGTTTCTCGGTAAAGATCAAGAATTGTTAGTAAGGTGGGGGATTGAGATGGGGTTAGCCAGGCTCCTAAACATGAACTCCTACAGAACAGAAGAATTGGAAGGGACTTTGGAGGTCTTCTAGTCCAAATTCAGGCAATTCCTCACTGTGCGATTCTGCTGCCAACTCCGATGGCTGCTGGCGGGCCACAACAGAGAGATTCTTTTTTTCCCCCCAGAAAATATTTTATTCTCTTACATACCATTTTAAGTATACATTAACATAATGGTTATTTTTCTTTACATTTATCATTCTTATGCATTTATTCTTTCATTTAATAGGTTATAATACACAGTTTGTATTGCTTTATTTACCATCCCTTCCTCCTGTTGTAACACCACCTTATTTTCCCTTTCTTTTCTCCCTCCCTTCTCTACTTTCTTCTTTCCTCTTCTCCTTTCCCTTCCTTCTTCCCTTACCTTTCTCCTACTCTTCCTCTTTCCCTCCCTACCCTCTCCTTCTCTTTCTCTCCATTCCATCCTCCTCCTAATGAGCCGAGGTGGCGCAGTGGTTAGAGTGCAGTACTGCAGGCTACTTCAGCTGACTGCTAGTTCGGCAGTTCGACTGTTCAAATCTCACCAGCTCAGGGTTGACTCAGCCTTCCATCCTTCCGAGGTGGGTAAAATGAGGACCCGGATTGTTGGGGGCAATATGCTGACTCCGTAAACCGCTTAGAGAGGGCTGAAAGCCCTATGAAGCGGTATATAAGTCTAACTGCTATTGCTATTGCTATCCTCTCCTTACCTCTTTCTTCTTTCCCCTGTCTTCCTTTCATTCTCTCCTCCTCTCTCCCTTTGTTTTCTATTAATGTAGGTGTCTCTTTCAGGTCTCAGTTTATGTTCCTTGGGATGGCATTTCCACAAACCCAAGTATAATTTAATATCATTTCTTAGTCCCTTACCTTCGATAATCTATCCTAACTATATTCCCCCCCCTTGTGTCTCTCTCTTGTATATATACTTATATATTTAATATTTTCTTTTCTGTTTTCCCCTTCTTCCCCCCTTTTTCCATTTAACCGTCTGGATTCTATTTCTTCTCCCTACTTTCTTTTCTAGTTTCCTTTCTCTAGACAATCATAAAATCTTCCCCATGTCTAGAAGTACTCTGATTCCTCTTTATCTTTTATTTTCATTGTCAACATATTCATTTTTAAGAGTGCAGAGAAGAGCAACAAAGATGTTAAAAAGATATGAAGAACAGTTGCAGGAACTGGGTATGTCTAGTTTAATGATAAGAAGGAATAGGGGAGACATGATAGCAATGTTCCAATATCTCAGGGGTTTCCACAAAGAAGAGGGAGTCATACTATTCTCCAAGGCACCTGAGGGCAGAACAAGAAGCAATAGGTGGAAACTAATCAAGGAGAGAAGCAACTTAGAACTGAGGAGAAATTTCCTGACAGTGAGAACAATTAATCAGTGGAACAGAAATTGCCTCCAGAAGTTGTGAATTCCTCAACACTGGAAGTCTTTAAGAAGATGTTGGATAGCCATTTGTCTGAAACAGTATAGGGTTTCCTGCCTAGGCAGGGGGTTGGACTAGAAGACCTCCAAGGTCCCTTCCCACTCTGCTATTGTATTGTATTGTATTTCTGCACAAGAGGGATTCTTTATGACTCACTTCAAAACAGAAGATTGCTTAGAAGGTTTTACCACACAAGAGTCCAAATATCTAATATGCAGAAAGACAGCAAAAACAGAATTTCAGAGTCTGCATTCAGTAAATGGAGAGCTTTCTAATACACTTCTAATTGTCCTATATCTCGGGGAAATGTGGTTTATTAAACACCGAGGGATTATAAAGATAAACAGGTATAGTTTGCACTGGTAAGTATAAATGCATCAGTAAATTGTTCCCTAGAGTGCCTCGGTTAGACACAAATCTCTTTTTTTAGCCAGAAGAGTTTACAATAATATTTTATCTTTTTTTTTTTAAGGTGTCGGGAAATCATGCCTCTTGCTACAGTTCACAGATAAACGGTTTATGGCTGTTCATGATTTGACAATTGGTGAGAATCAAAGCCAGATGGCTCTGTGAGTCTTGGGGAATCATAATTGTTGGAATTGTGCTTAGCTAGATGTCAATAGTGCCTTGGCCTTTCTAGGGCTGAGAGAAAGTGACCGGCCCTAGGGTGTGACTAGAGCGAGACTAAAACTCACGATCCCCCAGTTTATACCTTGGTACTTTTAAGCCAGTGTTTCTCAACCTATGCAGCTTTTATGTTGTATGGACTTCAACTCCCAGTATTCCCAGGCTAGCATTGGTGGCTGTGGAATTCTGGGAGCTGAAGTCCAGAAAGTTGAGAAATACTGCTTTAACTACTACACCATACCGACTCACATATACATACATACATACATACATACATACAGACATACATACATACATACATAAAATCTCCAAGATAGATAACAGCTCAGGTTCTTTTTTAATGAAACCAGAATAGGATAGATAAGAACTGATGTAACATCTGCTTATCCCGCCCTTCAAAATCAATTCACAACATCAACATTTTGCGATGTATTACACACAAGAGTTACTCATTGATTTCTGGATTAGTAGAGTCTGTAGCAGCGGTTCTTAAACTGGGCGCAGTTACTCCCAACAGGGTCATTTGGGCATCCGGCATTCGGGGGGGGGGGGGTAAACGGGAACCATTTGTAATGGTTCGTTTACGAGTTTGAACATCCAGTTTGAAACTGTTGTCACTCAGATGTTTGTTTAAAACCGTGTTTTTCAAACTCAGCAACTTTTAAGATAGGTGGATTTGAACTTTCGGAATTCCCTAACCAGCGAGGAATTTCTTCTACAGTATATGGCAATGATGGCGAACCGTTTCGGCACCGAGCGCCGAAAAGGGAGATCGGCCACTCGTCTGGGCTGCGACCCAGAAGAAGAGCTGCCCAGGGGGCATGTATGCGCTGGAAAATGAGCTTCTGGTTTCTGCTTCACACAGGCTAGCAAGTCTACCGATTACTGGCATGCATGCTACAATCAGCTTTGCCGGCACGCGTGCTCACTTCGGAAAACAGAAGACAGGCTCTTCCAGTTTCCGGCACTGCTGCATCCACAAAGCTGATCGTCGCATGAGCATGAGTGCCAGAATCCCAGAAGAACGGGCAATGCCACGCATGACAGGCGGCATGGCTCCGCGTGCCACTTCGGGCACGCGTGCCGTAGGTTGGCCATCACAGGTATGTGGGAAAAGGTGATAGCAAAGAAAGAAGCCAGGATCATGAAAGAGGGACGTAGGTTGAATGAGCGCACAGAGTTAGGTGTGATTTCAAACCAGCTGATTCAAGATGCTAAAGCATCAATGCTTTTCCCTTACCTTCTGTTTCCCTGATGCACTAGGTAATGAGTCTTAACTTCAAAAAAGTAGCCTGCTCTCCCACTTTCGAGATGGGCTTAAATCTAAATTTCCCAACACCTGGTGTCCGTGACTCTGTGGTTATTTCTTCTTTTGTTCTTGTACTTCTGCTTGTTGAATTCTTCATTTCACAAACTCTTCCACATTCTGTTCCTTCCTGCCTTGCTCTAGATCTATAATGGCGAACCTATGGCACACGTGCCACAGGTGCAACATGGAGACCTTTGTCAGGGTGCACGCTGGCCAGCTGATTTCGAACTTTTGAAGCCATTTTTTTGCCGGACCTACGGGCAAACCGGAAGTTCAGGAACAGGGTTCCACCACAAAACCGTGCTCAACTAAACTGCGTCCGACTAAACCACGTCGCTGACGTCATCAACAGGGCAAGAACAGCGCGGAGACAGAAGCATGCTGTAAACCCTAAACCTAAAATTAACCCCTAAACCTAATCCTAAACCTAACCCTTAACCTAACCCTAAACCTAACCCTTAACCTAATCCTAACCCTTAACCTAACCCTAAACCTAACCCTAACACTTAACCTAACCCTAAAGCTAACCCTTACCTTAAGTTGAATCGGCTTGCTTTCAAAGCACTATTTAAAGCGCCCTTCTTTCTCCGCGCTGGCTGTTGTCGCCCTGTTGATGACATCAGCGACGCGGTTCAATTGGGCGCGGTTTAGTCGAGCGCGGTTTTGACAGGTCACGCAGGAACAGACTCCCGGTTTGCTCATAGGGCTGGTTTTAGCTCTCCGGAGCCTTCAGGAGGCTTCCCTGAACACTCCAGAGGGCTAAAACCAGCCCTACAAGCAACTTGAAAGTGAGTTCCGGTTTGTTCGTAGGGTCGTTTTTTGCTCTCCGGACCCTTCAGGGAAGCCTCCGGAGAGCTAAAACTGGCCCTATGAGCAAACCGGAAGTCCGTTCCCGAACTTCCAGTTTGCCCGTAGGGTCAGTTTTTCATGCTCCGGAGGCTTCAGGGAAGAAGCTGAAGCCTCTGGAGGGCGTCCCGGGGGTGGGGGGCTAGTTTTTGCCCTCCCCAGGCTCCTATAAAGGCTCTGGAGCCTGAGGAGGGAGAAAAAAGCATGCCAAAAGGGGGGGGGGGAGTGCTGGTCGTGTACGCATGCGGGCTGGGGTGTGTGCAAAGCATTATAGGTGTGGCACTCCCGCGCACGACCCCCCCTGCACTCTCCCCGCTTTTGGCACGCAAGCTAAAAAAGGTTCGCCATCAGTGTTCTAGATCCATGATGTCGAACCTACGGCACGCGTGCCAGAGGTGGCATGTAGGGTCCTCTTCTTGGGCACGCGCACCTTCACCAGCTGCTCTTCTGGTTTCAAGCGCGCACACAGAAAACGGCCTAAAATGGCCTGGAAATAGTCTTAAAACCGCCCAGAAAATGGCCTGAAAATCGCCTGGAAAACGCCGTAAAAACAGCCCGAAAAATGGCCACAAAACAGGCATACACGCGCCAGCCAGTTGGTCTTCAGGTTTCTGATGCTCTGCCGTGTGCCCATGCATGCACATGCACGCGAGTTCTGATTTGGGTACTTGGTCCTGAAAAGCTTCACCATCGCTGCTGTAGATTCCCAACCCCTTCACTCCCGCCGTCCTCTTCCTTATCAAAGTCTGGATCATGCCAAGAAAGGGGTACAGTGTAACAAGGCCAGTTCCACGTTGAATTAATTCCTCTTCCATTTCCCCACCAGGGGTAGAGTTCGGGGCACGGATGATTACCATTGAAAACAAAAAGATCAAACTGCAGATTTGGGATACGGTGAGCAACCCCAGATGCCTTTTCTGGGGAAGGGGGGTGGTAGGGAGTGTGGAAGAGACAGATTGAGTGGGATTGGATTGTCCCGAAGGAGCAAGGAGCATTTGCAGCGACCCTCCTGTTCTGACCTAGGCTTCCTGAGACAGTAAAAAGCACGTGCTTAGTCCCCCCCAAACCCTCTTTTTATTCCAAAGGCTGTGAAGGACTCACCCATAGTGAGTCACAAATAGTTTGTAAAGAGTCTGTTACTGTAACAAGAGTTTGTTACAGTCTTTCGGGATAAGGCTGATAAGCACCCACCTTTATCTCCCTTGAAACCCTGCCTAATTGGTAATTAGCTTGTCAAGGCCACATGGAGCACAGAGTCAACACAGAGCTTCAGAATCTAAACCGACCAGAACGAACAAAGTTTCATCCTGCGAAGGCATCCATGCCTTTACTCCTCCTTTATGTCTTATGGGAGGGGGCCATTCATCTCCAAGCCTTACTGCCGAGTTGTCTCTGCGCATGTGCACACTGGGAACAGGCTCCCCCTGTTCATCTGCCTCGCTAATGTCTGATTCTGGAGGCTCCGGAAGCAGCACAAAACTCCCAGATGGCCCTGGCCTCCTCTCTACCTCTGATGCAGAGCTCTCGTCCGAGCCTTCCCCAGACTCCAGGACTGGCCCATCTTCCTCCCCAACCTCCACACTGTCCAAATCTGCTTCCAGCTCTGCTGGCCGACCACAACACCTGATGCGTAATTCTGTGTGCTTCTCTTTTGCTCCAAAGGCTGGCCAGGAATCCTTCCGTTCGATCACCCGCTCGTATTACCGAGGAACAGCCGGGGCGCTCTTGGTCTATGACATCACCAGGTGAGGCCCAACCACAACGCGCAACCTAGAAGTGGATCGGGATTTCACTGTTTAGCCCGGTTGTGCTGCCCCAGCAGTATATAGCTAGTGTAGGAATTAAGAACCATCTCCTTTAAGAAACTACCTCATGGGAAATTTAGGCAGAGACTGCCTTTTGGGAAATGTAGTTCTATGACATGTGATCATATCTGTGTTTTTGATTGGCCACTAGGGCATTGTGCTTGCATGCAAAGTTTATAGCCGGTCAGTTTAAATGCCTTTGTGAACTGTAGTGTTTGTATCTCCGCTCAACATGGGAGTGAAATCATCATCTTTTTACACGAGGTGATGGGACAGATTATGGAAAGTCAGAAGTATCTTAACACTGAACTGTAAGTTTTGCTATTAAGAATGCCTGATAATAAACTTGATCTGAACGAGATTCCTAAGCGTGAAGTTAACTGCATGCCCCAAGCAAGCCTACAACGCTCAAGGCAGAACACCAGTGATTCCCAATGTTTTGGTTTGGATGACCATTGATGGTCTGGCAGGTCCTTGCAGGTCATCCAGTTAAGCTGCCAGAATGATTTGGATAGAGCAATGAAGGAAAAAGGAGGAAAGGAAGGAAGAAGAAAGGAGAATGAAGAGGGAAGGGAAAAGAAGAGGGAAGGAAGGAAGGTTATAATGAGGGAAGGAGGGCCTCTGGGAAGTTCTGAGTACATGGCCACCACAGGTGCCCCTGACACAAGTCCATTCTATTCTATTCAATTCTCATTTCATTCCATATTTTCTGTTCTGTTCTCTTGTACTCTATTCTATTCTACCCTACATTCCATTCTTCTTTCCATCTATTCTGTTCTACTCTACTCTACTCTCCATTCCATTCTTCTTTCCTTCTGTTCTGTTCTGTTCTACTCTACTCTACTCTACTCTCCATTCCATTCTTATTTCCATCTCTTCTATTCTGTTCTACTCCATTCTACTCAACTCTACTCTCCATTCCATTTTTCTTTCCATCTATTCTATTCTGTTCTACTCTACTCTACTCTACTCTCCATTCCATTCTTCTTTCCATCTATTCTATTCTGTTCTACTCTCCATTCCATTCTTCTTTCCATCTATTCTGTTCTACTCTACTCTACTCTCCATTCCATTCTTCTTTCCATCTCTTCTACTCTACTCTACTCTACTCTACTCTACTCTCCATTCCATTCCATTCCATTCTTATTTCCACTTCTTCTATTCTGTTCTACTCTATTCTACTCAACTCTACTCTCCATTCCATTCTTCTTTCCATCTATTCTATTCTGTTCTACTCTATTCTATTCTACTCTACTCTACTCTCCATTCTTATTTCCATCTATTCTATTCTGTTCTACTCTACTCTACTCTCCATTCCATTCTTCTTTCCATCTATTCTATTCTGTTATACTCTACTCTACTCTCCATTCCATTCTTATTTCCATCTATTCTATTCTGTTATACTCTACTCTATTCTCCATTCTCATACCGTTGTTTACTACTGTTTCCTGCATCTTTCTCACACTACCTTCTGTTAGAGCAGTGAACTACCCTAATTCTTACGTGATTTGATGTTAATGCCTTATTTTACTGTAACAAGGAGAGTCGGAAGTCAATACTTCTTTTTCTTTCCCTATCTTTCCTCAATTTCCTTGCCCCTCCCCCCTCACTGCTCTTCTTTTTTACTTTTGTATTATATAATATTCTATAATTTAATTTTAAAAAAAGTTTTAAAAAAACTCCAAAGGGGTGGCTTAGCGTGCCAACAGGCGCCCCACTTAGATTAACTGAGTTGGATGGGACCTTATAGGTCTTCTAGTCCAAACCCCCGCTCAAGCAGGAAACCCTACACCATTTCTGACAAATGGCAATCCAATCTCTTCTTGAAAGTCTCAAGTGATGAAGCTTCCGAAACTTCCGAAGGCAACTTCTGTTCTGTGGGTTGATTGTTCTCACGGTTAGAAATTTTTTCTTTATTTTTAGGTTGAATCTCTCCTTGGTCAGTTTCCATCCATTATTCCTTGTCTGGCCTTCAGGTGTCTTGGAAAATGGCTTGAGTTTCCTCCTCTCTATAGCAGCCCCTCAAATATTGGAACATTGTTATCATGTCTCCCCTGGTCCTTCTCATCACTAGACTAGCTGTGCCCAGTTCCTGCAACCGTTCTTCATATGTTTTAGTCTCCAGTCCCCTAATCATCCTTGTTGCTCTTCTCTGCACTTTTTCTAGAGTCTCAACATGTTTTTTATAAACGTGGTGATTTGTTTGGTTTCTGCCCGGCACCTTGGCCAATGCTTTTACCTTGTTTAATTGTTCGATATTGCTTTGAAAAGTGGGAAGGAAGGGAACAAGGAAGGGTTTGAACAGACTTGGGGTCTCAGGCCCTTTATCTGAGGGACTTTTTCCCTCAGGGACTCTGGATCAGAGGTGGGCTCAGACCGGTTCGGCCGAGTAGGTAGTAGCGGCGCCATCTTGTTTTTTGCTTCTGCGCATGTGCAGAAGCATTTTTAAAAGTACTGAGGATGTGCACATATTGGGCATCAATACAATACAATACAATAGCAGAGTTGGAAGGGACCTTGGAGGTCTTCTAGTCCAACCCCCTACCTAGGCAGGAAACACAATACCGTTTCAGACAAATGGCTATCCAACATCTTCTTAAAGACTTCCAGTGTTGGGGCATTCACAACTTCTGGAGGCAACTTCTGTTCCACTGATTAATTGTCCTCACTGTCAGGAAATTTCTCCTCAGTTCTAAGTTGCTTCTCTCCTTGATTCGTTTCCATCCATTACTTCTTGTCCTGCCTTCAGGGGATTTGGAGAATAGTTTGACCCCCTCTTCTTTGTGGCAGCCCCTGAGATATTGGAAGACTGCTGTCATGTCTCCCCTGGTCCCTCTTTTCATTAAACTGGACATACCCAGTTTCTCAAGCGCACGCAGTGCATCCCTGAGCGAACTGGCAGTAGCAACAGCCGGAACTCACCCCTGCTCCGGATGCCAAGTGACAATGGAAGTGAAAAGAGCCGAGGTGGCGCAGTGGTTAGGGTGCAGTACTGCAGGCCACTTCAGCTGACGGTTATCTGCAGTTCAGCGGTTCTAATCTCACCGGCTCATGGTTGACTCAGCCTTCCATCCTTCCGAGGTGGGTGAAATGAGGACCCAGACTGTGGGGGTGATATGCTGACTCTGTAAACCGCTTAGAGAGGGCTGAAAGCCCTATGAAGCGGTATATAAGTCTAACTGCTATTGCTATTGCTATACTCCTCTCCAATCCCCTGTGTTCCTCCAGTGCAGAGTCTGGGGAGAAAGAAAGCTGGAGAGGATGTTTCTCCATGAAGCTAACCTTCTCAGCTTTGACCATTCTCACCTTCAATTTGACTTTTGCATTTTTTTTCCACCTTTACTCTTTGCAGGCGGGAAACTTTCAACCATTTGTATGCCTGGCTAGAAGATGCACGGCAGCATTCTAGTCCCCACATGGTGATTATGCTGATTGGCAATAAAAGGTAAGGATGGCTTCTGGTTTTTTCTTCCTTCCTGCCCACCCACCCACCAAAAGCCTACGAATCAATGCATGCCTGACTGTCTACGGTTCCTTCGACCAAAGCTATCTTTTCATGGCTTGCAACCAAGGGGGATAAAAATCAATGATTTTTTCTTTCAATTAAAGAAAAAAATCAGTTTTTTAAAAAATAAATAAATCGGACTTTATTAAAATTTAAATTGGAATTTTTTAAAATGATTTTTATCAAATTTATTTTTAAAAAATGCTTTTGGAGGGAACATCTACCTAAAGATACTTTTCTATTTAAGGCGCATTGGTAATTTGGTTTACTCGGTTGATTAAATGGAGCTTAGTTAGGTAGCATGAGGCTGTATATTCTGCAATATTGGGACTGTCGGTTGAGTCAACAGCGGATCAGAGGAGGAGCTGCTGCGGGATCAGAGACGACAGTGTTGTGGCCTGCCAGCAGTCAGCTGAGCTGGCAGCAGAGTAGGACAGTGAGGATGTTGGGGAGGAGCATGGGCCAGTCCTGGAGACTGGAGAACACTCAGGCGAGGGATCTGCGTAGGAGGCAGAGATGGGGCAGAGGCCGTCTGACAGTGATCAATTGCCTACAGAGCTAGACAACAGTGAGGAAGAAGAACAGCTGGAGCCTGTTCCCAGTGTGCGCATGCGCAGAGCTGCCAGAAGAAAAGAACAACTCAGAAACCAGGGTAGACTTGGGAGTAAAGTCACAGGTGGAAGGTGATTGGCCCCTCCCATAGGACATAAAAGAGGAGCGAAAGGGGAGGGGGCTTTTGCAGGAAACAGTTCTGTTGGTCGGTCGTTAGATTCATTTCAGGAGTGTGAAGATCTGTCCGTGAATCTCAGAGACTCTGTGCCCAGTCTTTCCTTACGCAGCACCTCATTTGGAAAATATTTACATGGCAGCTTTCCAAGATAGATGAGGTCTGTAGTCATAAATATTCCTTTGAAAGACTGTTTGCCAGGCCTTGGCTGAATGTGAATGCGAGGAATTCACATTCATTTAATAAAAGGGGTTTTGTCGGGATCAGGATTCTGCCTTGTGCTTTTTGAGGAAGCCTAGGTCAGAACAGACAGTTGCTCTTTTAAAAATTATGATTTCAAACAAGTTGACTGAAATCAAGGCTTTTTTCCTAGTGATTTAAATCGACTTGATTTAAATCAAATCTACCCTGGCTGCCACTGCAAAAGGGGAACCCACAATTTTGGAAACAGATGTAGCAGGAAGATAGATTGTCTAGGAGCAGCCTCCTTTGGGCATTTGAATCTGCACTTTCTATTTTATACAGCAGTATTTGTCACTTCTCTTAGGAAGATCCTTGGGGCCGTTTTCTTGCAGACGTTTCATTACCAAACTATGTAACATCATCAATGCCAGTAGGGCGTAGGGGATTTGCAGCGGGAAGGGCAACAGCTTCCTACAAGCATCTGATCACTTCGGGGATCAGGTGGTTTTTCTGTTCTCATGTTGCTCTTTGATCTCTGCATGTCAATTTTCTGCCCAGAAGTCCTTTCGGGCTGAAAGTGTTGTGGCAGCTCACAGCAGACGAGGATGATGAAGAGGTTGGGGAGGAACCTGGGCCAGCTCTGGAGTCTGGGGAAGGCTCTTCTGGATGCTCTGGGTCCGATGCAGAGATAGAGCGAAGGCCATCCAACATTTCCCAGCCAACGGATAGGCAGCTGCCTTTGGAAGCTGATATGAGCGAGGAGGAAGAACAGCTGGGCCTGATCCAGATGCATGTATGCACAGATGGAGGACAAGGAGTTGACTTGGGAAGCAAAGCACACATGGATGCCGAATGGCCCCTCCCTGGCTGGGGAATAAATAGAAGGAAAGGGGAGTGGTGGTCGTAGGAGACAACAGTTCATATTTCTGAAGATTTGGGTCATCATGTTTCGTGCCACAGAGATCGCTTGCTAGAACTTAATTTGCAGCCTTTTGGCTGGGAGCTCACGGCCTTTCAATTATCACAAGGAACTGATAAGGTGTGTTACTGCAGTTGACTCCTTGAAGGACTATTGCCTGGTCATTTCGGTGGATGAATGCAATTGATTCACAAGAGGTCAATTAAGAGGGGTTTTTCATGACCAGGAGTCTGTTTCTTGCTTCTGCTAAGGCTGGGCCAGAACAGAAAGTCCCAAGGCAATTAAGAGACAGTTATATGAAGCAGACTCCTTCTCCTGACAAAACCCCTTTTTATTAAGCTAATGTGAATTCCTCTCATTCACATCTAGCAAAGTCCCAGCAAACAGTCTTTCAAGGGTGAATTGACAACCACAGACCTTATCACGCTTGGAGAGCTGCCAGGCCGATATCTTTGCAAATGCTGTACAAAAAAAAAAAAATTGGCAAGGAGTCTTTGAGAGTCACGAACAGATCTTCACATTAATGAAACAAACCAATTGTGTCCTGCAAACTCCACTCCCCTTTCGCTCCTCTTGCTTCTGGGGGGAGCCATTCACCATCCGCCTGTGTCTTTACTCCCCGAGCCAGCCCTTATTCCTTAGCTGTTCCCTTCTCCTGGCACATCAGGAACAGGCTCCAACTGTTCTTCTGCCCACTGATCTCCAACTCCAAAGGCAGCTGATAACTGTTTTTTTTTTTAAGTTTTATTGTTTTAATTAAACAAAAACACAAAAAAAGAATCATGTTTCGTTACATCTTGTAGAAAGCGTGTTGATTGGTTACAAATACGTTACAAATACGTGCGTTTATTCCACAATCATTACATATACTTCATTCAAATTGAATTGTACATTTTAAAATTTAATGTATTTTACTATCACTGTACCACAAATCTCATTTGGTTACAATTATTTAAACATGCTTTTATCTAAAATAATTTGTATTTAAAGACACAACCACCTACTGGCATACATTCGCAATCTCAATAAACCTCCAATGACTTTACACCTTTATAACATATTCTAAAACAAAGTCAGTTAGTAAAATATCTAAGCATTCCTTCCCCTTTCCCCCCCACCAACTCACAAATTAAGGCTTATGTCCAATTTACTTTTACTGGTACAACACACGTATAAATATGTGTTTTTGTGTGTGTGTGTGTTGCATTTGTGCTGATAAATAAATGGTTCTACCACAAATGCGCTAACGACAAAAGCGCGCCTGACTAAACCGTGATGACAAAACCACGCCGACAAAACCGCGCCGACGAATGAGCGCTGAAGCGTGCTGAAAACGGCGCGCCGACAGAAGCGCGCTGTAACCCTAACCCTAAATTTAACCCTAAACCTAACCCTAAACCTAAACCTTACCTTAACTTAAATCGCGCTTCTGTTGGCGCGCTTTTGTTGGTGCGCTGTTGTCGGCGCGCTTTTGACATCACGGTTTTAGCGCCGCGGTTTTGTCGGCGCGCTTTTGTCGTTCGCGCATTTGTCGGGTCACGAAATAAATAAAGGGAGACTAGTATAGATCTATTTCAAGCTATTTAGCTCTCATCAGCTAGCCATACCCTTACTGGGAATCTAAATAGATGAGAGCTAAATAGCTTGAAATAGATCTATACTAGTCTCCCTTTATTTATTTATCAGCACAAATGAAACACAAATGTAACAAAGGCAACAGTAAAAAATAATTGCTTTCTGTCATGATGGTCTCTTGTGATGAGCCGATAGACAGAGAAAGGAAGCAGTATGCTTCCTCCCATATTTGGGCATACCAGGGGTTTTGACACAATACATACATACATACATACATACATACATACATACATACATACAATCATTAAACATTATCCAGGCAGCTGATAACTGTTGATAACTAAAACAAACCCTTGTTTTATCCTCTAGTCCCCTAGTCTTCCCATTGCTCTTCTCTGCATTATTCTCTGTATTCTCTGTATTCTATGTATTAACGATGGTTGCCTTTTCCCTGGGTCATGTGACCTTTTGCGACCTTCTGCAAAGTCAGTGGGGGGAAGACCGATTCACTTAACAGCCATATCACTACTGCAGTGATGTGCAGTCAGGGGAGGCAGAGCCTGGTTCCACCACAAAACCGCGTTCGACTAAAGCGCGCTCGACGAAACCGCGTAGCTGACGTCATCACAGGGCGACAACAGCGCGGAGACAGAAGCACACTGTAAACACTAAACCTAAAATTAACCCCTAAACCTAAAACTAACCCCCCTAAACCTAATCCTAAACCTAACCCTTAACCTAACCCTAAACCTAACCCTTAACCTAACCCTAAACCTAATCCTAACCCTTAACCTAACCCTAAACCTAATCCTAACCCTAACCCTTAACCTAACCCTAACCCTAACCCTTAACCTAACCCTAAACCTAACCCTTAACCTAACCCTAAACCTAACCCTAAAGCTAACCCTAAACCTATCCCTTACCTTAAGTTGAATCGGCTTGCTTTCAAAGCGCTATTTAAAGCACCCTTCTTTCTCCGCTCTCGCTGTTGTCGCCCGGTTGATGACGTCAGCGACGCAGTTTAATTGGGCGCGCTTTAGTCGAGCGCAGTTTTGTCGTGCCACGCAGAGTCATCATGAAAAGAAAAAGTATGTAAAAGGAAAAAGGCTGAGGTAGTTGCTGCCAGAGTCACAGTGGCTGACTCTGCTTAGTGCTTAACTGTTTAAAAAAGTCTCTAAAAAAGAGCCCTCTACAGCTTTTGCCCGCTTTCTTGAAAGCGGCTTTTGCCACCCCGGCACTATTTCCAACCGCCTCTATGTCGGACATAGCTGCAGGGCGGCCAAAAGCCGCTTTATTTCTTTTTGCCTCACCAGCCATAAACCTCACTGCACGTCACTGCACTACTGTAATTTAAGAACTGTGGCGATTTGCAAAACTCACATAACAACTGTCTGGCTTTGCGACTTACATTTGGGTCTCAATTGTGATCGTACAGTAAGTGGAGGGCTACCTATAACCATTTTTTTTTGTACATGAGCGTGTTTCCTTCAGAGGTCCATCAAAGAGGGTTGAGGCCAGGCGGCTGAATTAACTGACTTTCAGATGGGGGTTTATCTGCATCATCATTGTTTCTTAGTTTGATCCTAAGCAGAAGCAGATAATTCTCTTTCTGGGCACAATGAGAATATATATTCTCTGAACAAAACTCCGCATTGGTGACAAGAAGGGCATTCGGCCAGTAAACACTGTGCTTGCTCTGTTCAGTTGCCCAGACTCCACCCTGCAAGGGATTATGGGGTCATTTAACGAAGACGATGGTCATTCTTTCTTTGAAGCTTTTCATGCTCTTATCCTCTCTTGACCGTTGTGTTTGCCTCTTTCCCTGTAGTGACATGGAGCATCGGCGGGTTGTACAGAAAGAAGAAGGGGAGGCTTTCGCCCGGGAACATGGCATGGTTTTCATGGAGACATCGGCAAAGACAGCAGCCAACGTGGAAGAGGTGAGCGTTGTGGCTCGTCAGGGGCCTGCGGAGCTGGTAGCAGATTCGGACAGTGAGGAGGTTGGGGAGGAAGATGGGCCAGGCCTGGAGTCTGGGGAAGGTTCTGATGAGGGCTCTGTGTCAGAGGCAGAGAGGGGGGCCAGAGCCCTATGCCAGTGATCATCTGCCTTCAGAGTCAGACATCAGTGAGGCAGAAGAACAGCTGGAGCCTCTTCTCAGTGTGCGCATGCACAGAGTTGCCAGGCGAAGGGAACAGCTAAAAAACAGGGGTCGACGGGAGTAAGGCCACAGGTGGACGATGAATGGCCCCTCCCAGAAGAAATAAAAGAGGAGCGAAAGGGGAGTGGAGTTTGCAGGAGGCAATTAGTTCGCTTCATTGGTTCGTGACTCTCCGAGACTCCTTGCCAAGTTCTGCAGATATCAGCCTGTCAGCTCTCCAAGCCAGATAAGGTCTGTGACCGTAAATCCTCCCTTGAAAGACTTTGCTGGATGTGAATGAGCAGAATTCACAGTCAATTAATAAAAGGGGGGGAGGGTTTGATCAGGACAAGGAGTTTGCTTCATGCTCTTGGGAGGCCTCGGTCAGAACAGTGACAATAAAAAAAATGTTGGAAACTCTGTGGTCGGAAATCCCAGCATAACTTCTTCTGAACCCGTCAGCCAGATGGTGGAGGATGTGGAATACCTTGTGGTCTCTTTCTTAAGTTTCAAATACCTCTTCTGATGAGAGATGAATTGGAGTCTATTTTCTAGCAGATTTTACCCTGATCTTGAATTTTTTCTTCTTTTTTTTCCCATTTGCCGTTCCCAGGCCTTTCTCAACACAGCCAAAGCCATCTACAGAAAGATCCAGCAGGGTGAACTTGACATTTCCAATGAGGTGAGCTGGACGGAAGCCTCTCGGGGTCGCGGCCAAACCCGTAGCCAGGAATTCCGTCATGGGACGGAGCCGCCTTATTAGAATTCATCAGGGAAGAGAAGCAACTTAGAACTAAGGGGAAAAAAATTTCCTGACAGGTAGAACAATTGATCAGTGGAACAACTTGCCTCCAGAAGTTCCCTCCCAGAGGCCTCCATGCAGCCTGTTTTTGGCCAATAAAGTGCTTCAGGAGGCATCCATCGTGTCTCCCCCACCAGCTCTAACCATAATCCCCCTCCCCACTAGTCCACGGTGGAGAATTAAAATAGCAATAGCACTTTAGATACCGCTTCATCAGTGGTGAAATCTATTTTTTTACTACCACTTCTGTGGGTGTGGCTTGATAGGCATGGCTTGGTGGGGTCATGTGACTGGGTGGATGTGGCTATGTAGTCACATAACTCGAGGATCAAAAGACAGAAACTCACTTTAACAATGTCCTGCTGGAGCAGGGTTGGACTAGATGACCTCCAGGACCCTTCCAGCCCTGGATTATCCTCTCAAGCTGCATCCAGTGCCAGGCTTGTAGTCCTTCCTTCCTCTCCATTTTCTTCCTTCCCTTCCTTTCTTTCTCTTTCTTTCTCCTTTCTTTCTCCATTTTTTCTTTCTCCCTTTTTTTCTTTCCTTCTTTCTCCCTTCTTTCCTTCTTTCTCCCTTTTTTCTTTCTTTCTCCTTTCTTTCTCCCTTTCTCCCTTTCTTTCTTTCTTTCTTTCTTTCTTTCTCCCTTGTTTCTTTCTCCCTTTTTTCTTTCCTTCTTTCTCCCTTGTTTCTTTCATTCTGTCTCCCTTCTTTCTTTCTCCCTTCTTTTTTTCCTTCTTTCTTCTTTCTTTCTTTCTTTCTTTCTTTCTTTCTTTCTTTCTTTCTTTCTCCCTTTCATTCTTTCTTTCTCCGCGCCCCCACAACCCTGTGCAAAAACGAACCACCACCCCGTTTGGGGAGAACCTGTAGCAAAAAACATGTTTAAAACATTTTTTTTTTAAAGTTCCAAAGATCAGCTGTGCGACATGCGATTGTTGGAACTTTTCTTTGTACCTTTTTTTTGTAGTATTTTTTTACTACCGGATCTGCGAACCAGTAGCATTTTTTTTTTACTACTGTTTCAGGTGAACTGGCACGAACCAGTAGCATTTCACCACCACCCCTTGCACTTCATAGTGCTTTTACAGCCCTGCCTAAGCGGTTTACAGAGTCAGCCTATTGTCCCCCAACAATCTGGGTCCTCATTTTACCCACCTGGGAAGGAAGGAAGGCTGAGTCAACCCTGAGCCTTGGGAGATTCGAACTGCCAAACTGCAGCTGACTGCCAGAGTCAGCTGAAGTAGCCTGCAGTACTGCCCTCTAACCACTGTGCCACCTTGGCTCGCTGATCTGGCCCTTGACGAAATCCAGTCAGACGCCCCTGGTGTAGAGTATAAGCTTTAGGTGGTCAGGACACCTTTGTTTTCGATGTTTCCATGTCTAAATCCCTTTTCTTCTCCCCTTCCAGGGAAACGGGATCAGGATCGGCTCTAAACAGCCAGCGGTTCTTTCGGCTGGGACATCCGTCCGCCCGGGACCACAAGGCTCTGGGGACCGATCGGGCTGTTGCTAAGTTTGCTTGAAATCCTGACCAGCGCACTGAGGCTGGGAACAAATAGAGGATGGTGCCTTGTATTTCTTATTCAAATGGCATTGGGGGGGAGGCAAGGATTTTCCAGTCTGGTTTTCCTTTCTCCTTTTGATATGAATTTGGGGTTCCCCTGAATCTAATCTTTGGTCTCCCCATCAAGGGCTGTCTGGCTTTTTCTTCTAGAAGGAAAAGTATTTATTTCCCTTCTCCAGTCTGGATTTATGTCAACAGTGACTTTTCTCCCCACTGTTGAAAACTTCCTTCCCTTGGACTCCATTAAATTTTGGGGGGATCTTCCAGGTTGCCATACCTGATTAATATTAATATTAAGCTGTGATGTACGCTTTCTCCGCTTCCTATTAAAAAGTTTTCACATTTGCCTTTATCTGGCTCTTTTTTCACGGGAAAGGGAAGGGAAGGATTATACCAAGGGTCAGGGATGTGACCTACATTGGAGGTGGAAAACACTAGGACAAGAATGAGATGTGGTCTCTCTAAGACAGGGGTCAACTCTGAGCTGCATATGGCTCTGGAGCTGCATGTGGCTTTTTCATCCCTCTGCTGTGGCTCCCTGTCGCTGGTCGGCTCCACAATTGATAGGGTTAGGGCTTTTAGGTGGGACAGGTAAAGGAAAAAGGATGCTGTGCTAGGATGAGACTCTATGGTGGAGGAAGCGGACTTCCGGGTGGCTTCTGAATTGAACTGGGGGGGGGGGGGGGCTTCCTGTTAGGACCTTTGTGGGTCTTTGAGTGTTTAAGGTTGCCGACCCCTGGACTATACAAAATGATTTGTTTCATGTTCTACCATGGCAGTTCTTTTAATGCAACTTTCCAACGGAGGAGGTTAGTCCTCGACTTAACCACTACGGTGGCCCGAGGTTGTGGCTAAGCAAAACAGCGGTTCAGCGAGCTTTTCTTCACTTTGCGACCTTCCTTGCCGCCATCATTAAGCAGATCGCCGCAGTCGTCGGGTTAGCAACACGGTGGTTGAGCGAAGGTGGCAAAATGTGATCGCCTAACTCCAGCACGCTGCCTCTGTCATAAATATAACCCTGGTTGCCAAGTGCCCAAATTTTGATCACTTGACAATGGGGATGCTGCAATGGACGTTAAGTGTGAAACATGGTCGTAAGTCACTTTTATTTCTGCTGTTGTAACTTTGACTGGTTACTAAACAAATAGCGGACTATCTCTTAAGTAAGAAAGGACTACAGAGGGGGAAAAAAACATTAAACCACAAGAGATTTTAAAGGCAAATCTCCATAGACATTTTTAAACGCAAGGTTTCGAAAATATGTGACAAACGTAACCAACATTTAAGGTTGCCTTTAATGACTCCTATTTAATTGTTCTTCAAGATCTTCAGCATGGTTTTTCCAGTATCAGCTGTCTGACTTCTTTTTCACTGGAGATACCAAAGGATCAGGACCAGGTTTAGAGGCGTTGATGCTGAGCTCTGTTGGAACAAACCTTGGGGTTTGGTTATTCTTGGTTGTTTCAGTTATTTCCAAAATAAAACAAGCTTGACCTATTGGTTAAGTTATGACAAAAACGTTCGGAGAATCAAATTGCAACCATATGCATTTATGTGAAAGTAATCGCTTATAGGACGTGCCGTAGGGATGCAGTGGCTTAGTAGCTAAGATGCTGAGCTTGTCGATCAGAAAGGTCGGCAGTTCAGCGGTTCGAATCCCTAGCACCGTGTAACGGAGTGAGCTCCCATTACTTGTCTCAGCTTCTGCCAACCTAGCAGTTTGAAAGCACGTAAAACAAGCAAGTAAAAAAATAGGGGGACCACCTTTGGCGGGAAGGTCACAGCTTTCCGTGCGCCTTTGGCATTTAGTCATGCCGGCCACATGACCACGGAGACGTCTTCGGACAGTGCTGGCTCTTCGGTTTTAAAATGGAGATGAGCACCGCCCCCTAGAGTCAGAAAAAACTAGCACATATGTGCGAGGGGACCTTTACCTTAATCATTGCAGCCCACCACCGATCACTTCTGAGTATACTTGATTATGCATTATTTTAAAAAGGACTTTGGCAGACTGCAATTTTAGTTCTGAAAGTGGGAAAGTTTTTTTTCCCCTCTTTCACCAATGGTCACAGATGTACATTTTAGAAGCTGTGTTCTATCCAACCTCGCAGAGTAAGCCTTTTCTATAGTCTTAAATTCCAGGATTCGTTCAGAAAAGTGATTGGCTTTTAAAAAATTGTACCTACCTTTTATGTTTAATTCTTTTTTATAAATAATGGACTGTCTTTTTAAAACAAGCTTGCAGATGTAGCGCAGAGCAAGCGTGGAGAATTTTACGAGATTTTAAAATACATGCTATTTTAATAATGATGAAGTTCCATCAAGTACTGTATTTTACAGAGTATAAGATGCACCTTTTTCTCTCAAAAAAGAGGCTGAAAATCTGGGTGCATCTTATACACTGAATACAGCATTTTTTGCCTCCTGAAGCCCTGCCCCCTTCACCACAATGGCTGTAAAGAGCCTTTAGGAGGCTTCCAGAGTGCTCCTGGGGGCTGGGGAGGGAAGAAATGAGTGAAAAACAGGCTGTTTTTTGCTCAATTTTGCCCCTCAGCCCCCAGGAGCACTCTATAAGCCTCCTAAAGGTTATGCATGCCACTTTTTTTGACAAAAAAAACCCCGGGACCATTTTTGGGAAGGTCCGCAGAGTGCCAAAACTTTTTTTAAAAATTTGCCTCTTCAAAACCTTGGTGCATCTTATATTCCAGTGCATCTTATACTTCGAAAAATATGGTAATTTTCAACTGATGATAATGTTTGTCCATCGGGGGCGAAGAGCACCTTGACATCTAACAGACTGTGGGGCTGTCCACGATGTGTCCGCAGATGGTTGGTAAGGCCTATACGGGCACGAAAAGTTGTGCCACATCTCGGGCAGAGCCGTGTGGGCACCAATGTTGCAGCCTTTGCAGGTCTGGCTTTGCGGAGTGCTCACTTCTCTTGTGCTGTGGTTGTTCTTCTGTCCTCAGATGTCTGGCAGCCTTGGTGAATCACCATGTGGTGCATCAATATAATAGAGTTGGAAGGGACCTTGGAGGTCTTCTAGTCCAACCTTCTGCCTAGGCAGGAAACCCTATACCGTTTCAGACCAAATGTCTATCCAACATCTTAAAGACTTCCAGTGTTGGGGCATTCACAACTTCCGGAGGCAACTTCTGTTCCACTGATTCATTGTTCTCACTGTTAGGAAATTTCTCCTCAGTTCTAAGTTGCTTCTCTCCTTGATTAGTTTCCACCCAGTGCTTCTTGTTTTACCCTCAGGTGCCTTGGAGAATAGTTTGACTCCCTCTTCTTTGTGGCAACCCCTGAGATATTGGAACACTGCTATCATGTCTCCCCTAGGCCTTCTTTTCATTAAACTAGACATACCCAGTTCCTGCAACCATTCCTCATGTTTTACCCTCCAGTCCCCTAATCATCTTTGTTGGTCTTCTCTGCTCTCTTTCTAGAGTCTCCACATCTTTTCTACATCGTGGCGACCAAAACTGAATGTCGTATTCCAAGTGTGGCCTTACCAAGGCATTATAAAGTGGTATTAACACTTCACGTGATCTTGATTCTATCCCTCTGTTTATGTAGCCTAGAACTGTGTTGGCTTTTTTGGCAGCTGCTGAACACGGCTGGCTCCTATTTAAATGGTTGTCCACTAGGACTCCAAGATCCCTTTCACAATTACTACTATTGACCAAGGTGTCACCTATCCTGTACCTGTGCATTTCGTTTTTCTTGCCTAAATGTAGAACCTTACGCATCAATCGATCTTGTGCCAGGGTTTCCCAGGAAATGGTATCAATATCCAGGGACTTGAAGGCGGCTTTCAACGTGTCTTTGTAATCGCTTCCTTCGTTCCCCCAGGCGATCTCTTTCCTTGAGACAGCTCACCATAAAGCGCAGCTATTTGGGGATGCGATGGTCTGGCATCCTTGCAACAAGGCCTTCCCAGCGTGTCTGGCCTTTCATCAGGAGGGTGTGGAGTGATGGCAGGCCTGCTCTGGAGAGGACTTCGGTGTCTGGCACCTTTCCTCAGTATTCTACGGTGGCAGGTCATGTGGAAGAGGTTCAATTTTCAACTAGCAATCACCTACACACCATGAAAATAAACTATAATACCACAAATAATGGATTTCAGAGTGTGATACACACTGACTCTTTTATTTTCATTCCTTATTGAGTTCCCAGGAACAAATGCATCTCAATGTTTACGAAGATTCTCAGTCATCCAGGTCATGGTTGTCCCCAAGGTGCTTTTTCAAGAGGCAATTGGACTTTCTGGTTTGTTTGTTTTTTTCCTTTGAAGATGTTTCGCTTCTCATTCAAGAAGCTTCTTCAGCTCCACCATCCAGTCAGAGCTAAAGAAGCTTCTTGGATGAGAAGCGAAACGTCTTCAGACAAAAACCAGAAAGACAAGCTTCCTCTTGAAAAAAAAGCACCTTTGGGTCAAAAGGAATCTTTCCAGATTCAGACTTGGTTTCTATGATCTCTGCTCATTGGTGGGATTCAAATAATTTAACAACCGATTCTCTGTCCTAATGACCAGCAGGGTAGGTGGGGCTTGGTGGTCATGTTACCGGGTGGGCGTGGTCAACTCAACATCACTCATGTTGATGGGCGCTTCACCTTAGCTGTTACAATGTAATAAGGGTTAACCAGAGAGGCAGTTTCTGTAAGCAGGGCAATAAAGATTAGGCTAGAAACACCAGAATGTTTCCTTCCTGCCTTCCTTACAGGATCAGCCCTGTAAAGTGGAAAAAAACAAAAGGAGATTTCTTCCAACAACCAGTTCTCCGAATTGCTTAGAAAGTTACCAACTGGTTCTCCCGAATAGGTGCAAACTAGCTGAATCCCACCACTGTCTCCACTCAAAAATAAGCTCTATTCATTTCACACAAAACACAGGCGGTCTTCAACCAGAATTGAGCCCAAAATATATATTTTTTGCAACTTTTTATTTTATTTTTAAACATAAAAAAACAACAAAAAATTCTCATCCATTACGTACAGCATGTAGTTTGGTTACAAGTGTTTTTGCATCCATATTCTCAATTACATTTACAATCACAGATTTTTCATCTAATATAACTAAATACCTCACTTTCATTGTACAACATATATTCAATTACAATTAATATTTTTTTTCTTTTCAATAATCGTAATTTCCTTACATTCTTGATTGTCTGTTTAATAACAATATACCTTTATATACTTATCCCATTCTGAATATTTTTACAATATAAAAAAGATTTACCAACTATTTATATTTATATATCACTGTTTTCAATTGTGCATAATCCCACCAATCATCTATCGAGTATGCTTATGTTCATTGTTGTCATTGTACATCATACATTTGAACAAAGATGTTATTCCTTCATTTTTCAACAAGGTATTCTAAATAATCACTTCATATATATACCAATTTTTAATTACTTCCTTATTAAACTTATTTATTAATAACAAGATATCTTTATGATATATATTTAGTTATGCATTATATCACCAATCCTCTACCAAGTATACATAAATTCATTGTTATCTTTATCCATTTAATACAAAAAGTTCTAAATTATTCAATTTATATATAGATATATAAATTATATATATTCAATTATATATATATATCAGTCTTTCATTGTATCGTTATTGATCTATTTTACAGCATAATTGTATTATCACTTAACTCCTTCAATTAAAACATAAGTAAAACGTTTTTCATTTCCAGGTTTTTTTTCCCAGCCACTGATAAAACAAGTCCCATATCTTATAAAATTGCTCGTCTTCTTGTTCTCTAATTTCAAATGTCAATTTACTCAGTTCAGCACACTCCATTATTTTTCGAATAACTTCTTCGTGCTTTGGTATTGTTTCATTTTTCCAGTTTTTTGCAAATAAGATTTTGAGCCCAAAATTTCTGTTGGTAGGTGAGGCAGTTAAGTGAGTTTTGCCCCATTTTATGCCCTTCCTTGCCACTGTTGTTAAGGGAATCACTGCAGTTAAGTTAGTAACACCATTGTGAAGTGAGTCTGGCTCCCCTGTTGACTTTGCTTGTCTGAATTTTGATCACTGCAATGGTCGTAAGTGTGAAAAACAGTCATAAGTCACTATTTTCAGTGCCATTGTAACTGAATGGCCACTAAATGATTTGTTGTTAAGTCAGGGACGACCTGTATCATCATCATCATCTCTTAATGACCCAATAATCCCTTGTGAGGTACAGTCTGGGCAACTGAATGGAGCTGAGTGTTTTAGTGGCCAGATGCCCTTCCTGTCACCAATGCGGAGTTTTGTTCAGCAGATATATTCTCTTTTTTTAGCAGATTTTTTTATTATTTTTTCCCTTCTACAACACCTTACAGTCATTACATCAACATTGTTATGTCATCATACCTGTACATGTATTATAATATTTCGCTTCTATATTTACACACTTTTATACACAGTTCTATATATATTTATATATAGTTTTTTGGCTTAATTAATTTTATTCTTGTTTTGCAGCCATTTGTACCAATTGTTCCAAATTTCATAATATTCCGACTCTTCTTTATCTTTTAATTTCAGTGTTAATTTGTCCATCTCTGCACAATACAAGGTTTTGTCTGAGGGGGTATTATTTTGTTTCCAGCATTGGGCAAATGCTATTCTAGCTGTAGTTAGCAGATGTGTTAATATGTACTTAATTTTCTTTGTATATTTCCCTTTGATTATTCCCAGCAGAAAGAGTTCGGGTTTGTATTTTATCTGTTCTCCTGTAATTTCTTGCACCCATTTCCAAATTTTTGTCCAATATTTTTGTGTTTCCGGGCAGGTCCACCATATGTGATAATAAGTCCCTTGTATTTTTTTACACTTCCAGCAGGTCGGCTTCATGTTTGGGTACATTTTAGCCAATCTTGTTGGTGATAAATGCCAATGATAAAACATTTTGTTTCAGGGTTAGGGTTAAGCAGATATATTCTCATAGTGCCCAGAGAGAGAAATATCTGCCTAGGATCAAACTCACCACCTCCTGAATGTGAGGCAAGAGCTGCACCACTAGGCCAATTATTTTCTGAGTGTACAAGGGAGATGCGGCATTGATCCAATTGCATGGATGGGATTCCCATGTGTGGAATTTTGTAAGCTGACTCCCTATCCGGTCAGGGCGGTGAGAACGGCCAAACCACAGAAGCTGCTTTCCCGCCCTGTACAGTTAAGCCTCAACTTACAACAGTACATTTAGTGACCATTTTAAAAGTTGCAACAGCAAACAAGTGACTTCAGACCATTGTTCACACTTATGACCATTGTTCACACTTAACAACCACCCTGGCATCTCCATGGTCATGTGATCAAAATGCAGATAGTTGGCAACTGTTTCACATTGATGGCGGTTTGCCATTGATCACACGCAGCGGTCACACACTCATCTTTTGTGACTTTCCGACAAGGCAGATTCACTTAACGACCGTGGTGCTATTGGAAACAACTGCGGTGACTCTCTTAAAACAAGCATGGCGAGGAAGGTCGTAAAACGGGGCAAAGCTCATTTCAGGGCTGTCTCACTTAGCAACAGAAATTTGGGGTCGTATTGTGGTCGTAAGTCGAGCACCCATGGGAGGAAAGGCTGGCGGCCCCGCCCCTTTTCGGCAAAAAGCCTTTTAAAAAGCGCCGGAGTCACTTCCGGCCAGCCCGGCCTTGGAACCCCCCCCCCCCCGCGCCCCATTCATTCCCGGGCCTGTAATAAAAGCAGGCGATCCAAGATGGCTTCCCCGTCTAGGTGACTAACACAACCGCCTGATTGCGCGGGCCGGGGAGCAGAGGAAGCGCAACTTCCCGCAGGCCGTCCCGCCAACGACAGTTGATTGGATATCGCATTGAGCCCATTGCCGTAGAGGAGGAGGAGGAGCAAATCAGGCGCCTATTTAGACAGCTTCCTCTAAGGAAGGCCCCTCCTCTCTCGCTTCCCCCCTCCCCCCTCCGCAGCGAGCGAGCGGGCGAGAGACTTCCTGGACGGTCTCTCAACCTAACCTGCTTGCTCGCTTCACCCACCCACCCCTCCCTTCCGCGGCTACGCCGCCTCCGCTTCGGAAGCTCACTGGGCCTTTTCGTCAGCGAGCCGTCGCCTAAGCAAGCGTGGTAGGCGGGGCTTGGAGGCGTCCGAGGGGAGTTAGGTTGCACCGTCCATGCTCGGCTGCCTTGTTCTCTCGGCTCTCTCCCTCCGAGAGGGGAGGGGGCGGGAGGAGTGAGCGGCTCCTCGAAAAAAAAGGGCGAGGCGGAGGTGGGGAGAACCCCCTCCCCCACCCATCCACACCTCCCAGGTAAGACCCCGCTTTTTTTTTTGTAAACTCTTCCCCTTTCGCCGACCCACACGAGGCTTCGAGAGGGAGGGGGGGTCTATTATGGGATGGCCCTTCCTCTTTGCAGGATGCAGGCCGATGCAGGGACAGTTCCCATCTCTCCCCCCCTCCTCTTGCTACGGGGAGAGAGAGGAGCCGATTTTAGACGGAATAAAAGGAAGAATCGAAGCTGAGCCGCCTTTGCTCTCTCTTTTCTCCCCCCCTCCCTTAATTGTTGAAAGAGGGGGGGGGAACCATCGAGACTCCGCTTAGCAAGAGGAGAGAGAGGAAGGGAGGGGGATGGGTGATAGAGAAGGGGGAGACAGAGAGGAGGGTCTTTCCCTACATCCCCCCCCCCCTCCTTTCCTTCCAATATCCCATCTTCTTCAATCCGACTCTTCCAGCCGGGTTCGGCCCCGCTGCAAGGATGCCCCGCCGGGGAATCTGAAGGCGGGGGATGCCGGGCTCCTTCTGGGCCGCTGGGGAGGGCCACGTAAAGGTGGGTTCGCCCACGTTGGCGGGATGCAAAGGCCTTGGAGGCTTGGGGGGGGGGGAAAGGCCTGGGGCGCAGGATGGGGGGGGGGGGAAGAGAGGGACTCCAGGGCCCATGCGTCTGTGGAGGGGAGCTGTGCTGCCCTTGCAGGTGGGCATCCGTCAGGGGCGGCCTGAAACCTCCCTGCACACCCCAACCCGGGAGGGTGGATTGACTTCATTCAAAAATTGGGGGGAGGGGGAGAGAACCAGGCGGGATTGAGGCTCCCATCGTAAGCCTTCTTCCAAGCTGCTGCCTGGTTGTGGGGTCTGGCTTTTGTGCCTCACGGAAGGGGTGCTTCACCTAGGGGGGAGACGTACCCCTTAACCTGCCCACTCTCCCGACCGAAAAATTCTGGCTGTGTCATGGTTTGAGTAGGGTGTCCCCCCTCCCACCCGAAAGAAAAGGGCAGGATATATTTCTCTATATCTATATTTATCTGGCTCTCCCTATATATATATTTATCTACCTATTTCTATCTCTATTTCTATCTCTCTATAACTGTCTGTCTATCTATCTATCTATCTACAGGTATATCTATCCATCTATATATCTTATCTGTCTATTTATCTGTATATATCTATATCTACCTATTTATATCTATATCTCTATTTCTATCTCTATATCTCTCTATCTATCTATATCTATCTCTACAGGTATATATATATCTATCTGTCTATTTATCTGTCTATATATCTATATCTACCTATTTATATCTATCTACCTACCTACCTCTCTATCTCTATCTATCTACCTATCTATATCTATCTACAGGTATATCTATCTATATCTGTCTATTTATCTGTCTCTCTCTATATATATATATCTACCTATTTATATCTATCTACCTACTTACTACCCTACCTACCTACCTACCTACCTACCTATCTATCTACAGGTATATATATCTACAGGTATATCTATCTATATCTGTCTATTTATCTGTCTCTATATATCTGTATCTACCTATTTATATCTATTTATATTTATATCTATATTTATATCTATATCTATCTAGATGATGATGATGATTATTGGGGTTATCGTTGGTGGCCCAGCCAGCCAGATGTTCAGACTGGGGTTGGTGGTTTGTTTGTTTTTTGGTCTGCCTGTGGAGTCCTTTCCAAGGACCTGGGGTAACACTATTATTATAGTATTAATATTAGTATTATTATTTAATTTGATTCCTAGTCTGGGACCAGTAAAGACCAGCTTAACAGTCGAAACCCTAACCAAGGACCTAAGAGCTGTTAGGGTAGCATCTGAGTATTATTAGTATTAATCTTCAATTCAGTCTGGGACTGGTAAAAACTTAACAGTTCAAGTCCTAACCAAGGACCTAAGAGCTGTTAAGCTGAATGTTATTATTAGTATTATTAATCTTCAACTCACAATCTGGAACTGGTAAAAACTTCCAGTTCCAGTCCTAATCAAGCTCCTAAGAGCTGTTAAGGTAGATTCTGAGTATTATTAGTATTAATATTATTAATTTTCAGTTCACAGTCTGGGACTGAAAAACTTAATTCAAATCCTAACCAAAGACCTAAGAGCTATTAAGGTAGTGTCTGAGTATATAGGCAGTACCAAGTAGGTTGGGCTTTTTGCAACATCAGAATATTCAGGTGTTAAGAAGTCCAAAATCTCTATCTGTGCAGCCCTTTGGGTATTGCTCCAAGGGCTCCTATTACTATTGGTACAACTTGATTTATTCCTCCATAATAGCTCAAGTTTAATTTGCAAATTATTTTTTTTCTAGCTGTTTCTCCTCAATTCGTGCATCATTTGGTATTGCAATATCAATGAACCAGAACTTTTTTCTTTTCTTTTCCACAGTAGTGATATCTGGTAAAAACAGTTCAGGTAGGTCCTAACCAAGGGCCTAATAGCTGTTAAGGTAACGTCTGAGTATACAGGCAATTCCTAGTAGGGTGATTTTTTATTTTTTATTTGGAAAGAATATTCAGGTCTAATAAGTTCAAAATTATTATTGATCATTGCACAGGTAGCCAGATGTTCACAATTATCATCCTCATGCAACTGCATTTGTTTTAGTTTCTATCCCCCAGGGGGCACAGTGCCCTCTTCTCTCTCAATTTGCCATTCACACCAGACAAGGTCACAATATAGAATCTTTTTCTGTTTCACCTAGGCTGGGTGAGAGGAAAAAAAAACAACCCATCATTTACTCTGGTTTGGCTGAAAACTGGAACTTCTGAACGGAAAATTGCAGCTGGAATACATGGCATTCATGTTTTCACAGATCAGAATATGACCTTAAGCTGCTCTGGTTTTTTTTATAAAGTTTTTATTTTATTTTAATATAGACAATCCATCTTCCATTAAACAGCATGTTATCTGGATACAAATATTTTGTGCTATAGCTATTAAAATTTACAATCATATTCATTATTCTATTCCTAGCTTAATACCAACATCTTAAATGTCTAATACTGTAACAATCCTCTTCTTGATTTATTTAACTCTGTTAATTATGTTTATTAGTACGTTATCTATCTATCTATCTATCTATCTATCTATCTATCTATCTATCTATCTATCTATCTTACACAACTATTTTTACTTCTAATTTTTTATTCTCCAACCATCGATAAAAATGATTACCCCTATAATATAATAATCAGTTTGTTCTTTCTCTTTAATTCCCAGTCTTCATCTGTTCATTTCTTCACATTCTAGTATTTTCCTAATCAAATTCTCTGTAGGAATCTTTTCGCTTTTCCAGTTTTGTGCAAATACAATCCCAGCTGCTGTTATAACATGGATAATCAAATATAAATTTTTTTTTTAAATTTCTGGTAAAATCTCCAACAGGAATATTTCTGTTTTTAAGTCAATATGTTGTTGCATCATCTTTTCCAAACACGGGTGTATTTTGCTCTATTTTGAGATGGGAAGGGGGAGAAGAGATGGGATTACAAACACGTGTCATTTTTCTGTAACTCTGCTTGAATTAGGGGTATTGGTGGAGGAAAAAAGGTATGACTTGTAGTTTTTCAAGAGTGTCATCAAAATATGGAAACACTCTATGCCCATGATGGAGAACCTGTGGCACGCGTGAGCCCTCTGCGGGCACGTCAGCTGTTGCTGCAGCCCAGCTCCACTGCGCATGCGTGCGTGCCTCCCGCCGGCCAGCTGTTCTTCAGGTCTCTGCCACGCATGCGTGGGGGAGAGGGGTGCATGTGTGTGTGGGGGCATTCACATTGCATTGTGGAGGTACCCGTACATGCGCGCGCCCTCCCCACACCCTGTTTTCAAATGGGGTGTGGGGCGCCATGCAAGGCTCCCCGCACTCCATTTTGGGAAAGCCTCCTGCACCAACCTGCAAGCAAATGTATGTGCATGCGCGGGGAGGGGGAACACACGGGGCGCATGCATGGGTGGGGCGCTCGCATTGCATTTTGCGGTTAGGCGCGGACTTCGGGCAGTTGGCACCAATAATGTTAACCATCACTGCTCTATGCCTACTGGTGTGGCGCTCTGGTTAGCAGGTTAGACTGCAATTCCCACACCGCCTCAACCAGGGCAGGTTGTGGAAAGCCAACTTTGACCCTAGTGTGAAATTTCCAAAAGTATTCCCCCCAAAAAGTGTTACAGACACATTTCCCCCCCAGCCCTGATTGTTCATGTCTTCTTTTCTTCTTCTTCTTCTGCAGAAAGCAGCTGCAAATCAATGCTTTTTACATGGAAGTATATTCTGTTAGACTCAGTGCGATTTACTGTCGGGTAAGTGTAGCTTTACCACTGAATGGCAGAAAAGTTGTGTTATGATGTCACTGTCGAAAGAGGTGGGATTTGAAAACGTTCGCGCTTATGTGTTTTAAGCCCGAAACGGAAAGCCCGTGGGATTGGAGAAAAATAAAAAAAATGAATATGCGACCCAGGACAAGCACAACTCGTTAGAAATGCGCTCTTTAAATGAGTACGAAAGGGCAGCTTTGGGGGGGGAGTTTTTGCAGTTGAGAATGTATCTTTTCATTGTCTTTTTCAGCATTTCTGATAATACAGTGGCACAGCAGGGCTGTGCATTTGAAAGCAAAGGGGCTTATCCACCTTTAAGTGGGTGATACGTCTGAAATATTTTTAACCTGTATTGGTGTCCCTGTATGTTACTGAATGCTCCAACGCTGGAAGTTTTTAGGAAGAGACTGGACAGCCATTGGTCTGAAATAGTATAGGACTATGATAGCACATCATCTCTCCAGGCATGTGAACCATCACCTGTTGCTCTTTCAGGTTCTGGCATACCGCCAGCTGGTTTTCACATGCGCGGGAGCACCAGAAATCGGAAGAGCGGCCTCCTGGTGCGTATTTATGCGCCATGAAGACGATCTTCCGGTTTCCGGCATGCGCTCACAAACTCCCTTTTTGGCACTTGGTGCGGAAAAGGTTGCCCCAAGACGGGGTATACCACTTCCGGCTTGATCAGGGGGTTGGACTCAAAGACCTCCAAGGTCCCTTCCAACTCTTATTAATCTAATCTAATCCGCCTGTAGGTGCCTTATAGGTCTGAAATATTTCTGACCTATTGATGTCCCTGTATGCTACCGATTCCTCCAGTGCTGGAAGTTTTTAGGAAGAGACTTGACAGCCACTTGTCTGAAATGGCATCAGGTCTCCAGCTTGAGCAGGGGTTGGACTAGAAGGCCTTCAAGGTCCCTTGGTATTGGACCTGGGTACTTGAGAGACCGCCTGCTGCCAATTACCTCCCAAAGACCCATTAGATCACACAGGGTTGGCCTCCTCCGGGTTCCGTCTACCAGCCAATGCCATCTGGCTACTACCCAGGGGAGGGCCTTCTCTGTGGCAGCGCCGGCCCTTTAGAACGAACTCCCCGCAGAGATTCGGACCCTCACCTCTCCAGGCCTTCCGAAAAGCCATTAAAACCTGGCTGTGTCGGCAGGCCTGGGGTTGATGAGTTCCCCTTCCCCTCTCGATTGTGTGTCTGTTGGTTATTTTAAATGCTTGTATTTGTAGTTCTTGTGTTTCCCTTCCCCTCTTGGGTTTGTGAGCCGCCCTGAGTCCCGTTGGGAATAGGGCGGCATATAAATAAAACGAAACCTAAATCTAAACCTTTCAGCCCTCTTCTGAATTATATTAAAATGATAGCTTTTCCACTATCCTCTCCTTAGTCTTTATTTTTCCATAATCATTACAGTCTGCTTTTTCTGTTACAATGTAGAGAGGCAGTAGTCTAAACCGTGAAATGACAATATGAAAACACTGCATTTGCATGCGAGTGGACTCTTGTGATATCTGAACGTGCATTTTTATTAAAAATGAGGAAGGGCTGTATTTCTATCCTATCCATATAATTCAAAGAAGAGGAAACAAGGTGATTAGGGACGACGTTGGAAAGGGAATTTGGAGAGGACTTTGTTCATCTTGGTGAACCACAACCAAATACTGTTATCCCTTCCCCTTCCAGAAGGGAAGGTCCTTAGTATTTCATGATTGACTGGTCCATTTTCTTGGTGTAAAAAAAAAAATACTGCTATTAAAGCAGTTGGATCTGGACTGCTCTGTGAATGGGATTGCTGATGGCATGGACTCTTGTCTTGAGTGGGGGGAGGATGGAGATCCTGTGGAATCTCTCTTGGCTGGGTTTTAAATACTCTCTCCTTATCCAGTTGCCTTCCAGATGTGGTGCACCACGTCTCCCATAACACCACAGTCATGATATGCACCACTTGGGGCGTCGGGAGAATGTCAGTTTGAGGAAGACAGTACCGTCCATTTTCTTGACCATCTCTTGCATACCCGAGGCAAACAACCTCCCGGAAGCATAGATTAATACCCTGTTTTCCCGAAAATAAGACCTCCCTGGATAGTAACGCTTTTGCGTGCATGTGCTAATATAAGCCCTTCCCTGAAAATAAGCCCTCCCTAAAAATATTTAAATGCATGCACAGCTGGTCCCCCGCCGTTTCCTGGGAGGCGGAAGTGGGGCGAGCATGCCCCATGCACATGCCATCCATGAGGAACGGCATTGTGGAGGCCGCTCCCGCAAACCCTACCTCCCCAACCCCTTCTCTTAGTGGCCCAGCGACGGTAGGGCTGGCAAGAGTGAGCCAGAAACAGACAGAGTTTCCAGCTTTCCCTGGATCAGCTGATCTGTGGGCCGTGGTTAAGGGACCTCTTGCGCCTAAAAAATAATAAGATCTCTATGAAAATAAGGCCAAGCGCTTATTTTGGAAGGGCGGGGTCAAAAGAAAATAAGACCCTGCCTTATTTTCGGGGAAATACGGTACACCAATGGAGAATGGGGATTTTTGCTGTTTATCTCCCAAATCTGGTCACAGCCTGCATATTTAGAAAGGCTAACAGTAAACCATGAGCAACAGCAAACAGAAGGAGGGTTAGGATAAAAGGACCCATCATCCCAGATACCAGGTTGTGTTCAAGCAAGTTGGACCTATAGATAATTGAAATAAGTAAACACAACTCTGGTGGTAGGTTGCTAGCAAACTTTTTGGTTTGCTCCTTCCTGGAGAGACTGCCAAGTATGGAGATCTCTCCCCCCCCCCCCCTTTCTGTCTTCACCTTGGGAACCCAAAACCTGTGGCAAGAGAGATTTCCTCCACGTAGCTCCCAGCAGGAAGGGCAGACAAATCTGGGAATCTCAGCTGGTTACGGAGGACTGGATTACCCACACTCAGGGTCTAGTGTTCAGAGGGTCTTTGAGAGATCTTGTTAAGTCTTGAAGATCTGAAAAGAGCTGGATGCTGGAGGTATCCCACATTCCCATTGTGAGGGCACGGACATTTTACTGTGTTTCCCCGAAAATATGACAGGGTCTTATTTTCTTTTGCCCCACAAAATATGGCCTTGGGCTTATTATCAGGGAGAACTTATTGTTTTGGGTTGCTGGGCGTCTGCTCCCTTGCGAGTGGGCTCCTGAAGAGCCGGGCACAGCCTCAGGGGCGAAGCAGCCATGAGGTAATCACACTCATGAGCAGCCGCCCGGCAAATCCCCTCCCCAGCTGGGCAGAGCGCCATTCACTGACCTAGGGGGTATCACTAAGGCACCAAGCCACATGGCACTCTGCCCGCCCCCCAGCTCCCGCGGCTTGGCACATTCGGGATACCCCCTAGGTCAGTGCAGGAAGCTCTGCCCGGTTGGAGAGGGGGGGGTTGTGCGAGCACCTGTTCCGCCCCCCAGCCTCACCAAGCCCTTGCGCAGCTCTCCCAGGGCACCGTTGCTGCTCGCCGCCACCATGCTCCAAGCATAACTTCTAAACTCCAAAAATGGGCTGCTGAGTCTTCCAGCATCAGCCGCGCTAGGAGAGCTCTCTATAGTGGGCCGGCTGCTGGAAGACTATCTGTCCGGAAGACTCTGTCCAGCAGCTGGCCCACCATAGAGAGCACTCCTAGAGCGGCTGATGCTGGAAGACTCGGCAGCCGATTTTTGGAGTTTGGAAGTTATGCTCGGAGCGTGGCGGCAACAAGTGGCGGTGGTGCCCTGGGGGAGCTGCGCAAGGGCTTGGGGAGGCTAGAGGCGCAACAGGTGCTCGCGCAACCCCCCTCTCCAGCCGAGCAGAGCTGCATGCACTGACCTAGGGGGTATCCCGAATGTGCCAAGCCGCGGGAGCTGGGGGGCGGGCAGAGCGCCACGTGGCTTGGCGCCTTAGTGATACCCCCTAGGTCAGTGAATGGCGCTCTGCCCAGCTGGAGAGGGGATTTGCCAGGCGGCTGCTCATGAGCGTGATTACCTCATGGCTGCTTCGGCCCTGAGGCTGTGTCCGGCTCTTTGGGAGCCCGCCCGCAAGGGGGAACTCCCCCCTCCGGCCAGGCAGAATTTCAACCTTACATTCACTATTAACTTCGAACGGTGAGGCTGCCTTCATAAGCTTCCGACTCTCCTTTAAGCCCTCCGAGAATTAACCTCCAGGCATTGTTTTCCAATCGGATTATAGGCAAGTGCTTTTGACCCAGGATTGTTGGCAGTGTGTAGTTTTGCCAGGTGTCCACCATAAATGTCCCCTCTCTCTTTTTCCTTGCAATTTTTAGCAAAGCGGCTGAGAAAATTGTTCAGGGAAAAAAAAACACCCATCGTCTCTCTTGGGTTCTATTTTTCAAGCGAAACGGCATCAGGTGTGAGAGTCACCTGATTGGAGGACAATTTAGAAGGGTTAATCGGGAGAATGGCTGGCCTCCAGAAGTGGTGGGCGTTCCGTCGCGGGAGGATTTTAAGAAGAGATTGGACAACCATCTGTATGAAATGGTATAGGACAGGGCGGGGTAGTATTCAGCCGGTTTGGATCGGTTCGCCCGAACCGGAGCGGAAATCGCGGACGGGCTTGCGCACCCACCCTGACTCTATGCCATCCTATTTAGGCACGTTTTTGAGAGTGGGCACTTGCGCGGAAGACGCGCGCACAAGCAAAGCGCATGAGCAGAAGTCCAGATGCATGCACGGAAGTGGCATGCGCACGGCGGACCAGTGGGAGCAAAATGTGAAACCCACCACTGGGATTTCGTTGAGGGCCGCCTCAGGGTTGTGTTTGACTTTTAGGGGCCATGGTGGACATGGCCAGCTCGGTTCCACCACAAAACCACGTTCGACTAAACCGCGCTCGACGAAACCGCATAGCTGACGTCATCAACAGGGCGACAACAGCACGGAGACAGAAGCACGCTGTAAACGCTAAACCTAAAATTAACACCTAAACCTAACCCCCCTAAACCTAATCCTAAACCTAAACCTAACCCTTAACCCTTAACTTAACCCTAAATCTAATCCTAACCCTTAACCTAACCCTAAACCTAACCCTTAACCTAACCCTAAACCTAACCCTTAACCTAACCCTAAACCTAACCTTAAGTTGAATCGGCTTGCTTTCAAAGCGCTATTTAAAGCGCCCTTCTTTCTCCACACTGGCTGTTGTCGCCCTGTTGATGACATCAGCGACGCGGTTTAATCGGGCGCGGCTTAGTCGAGCGCGGTTTTGACGGGTCACGGGCCAGCTCAACGTCACTCGTGTTGGGGGTACCTGTGGCGGCCCGAGTGCTCTTGCCAGCAAAAACGGGCTGCTGAGCTCCGTTTTCGGCTGCGACAGCCTCCTGCAATCCTCTGCCAGTGAAAATGGAGTTCGGAGTCCTACCTGTGGCCGTCGTGAGCTCCATTTTTGGCTGCGATGGCCTCCTGCCACCCTCCGCCAGTGAAAACAGAGCTCGGGAGGGCCGCACGCAGCCCTCCCAAGCTCCATTTTTGCTGGCAGAGGCACTGTGGGCCAGTCCTTCACTGTTTCCAGGGCCAGATCTATTCACTCTGCGGGCCAGGGGTCTTGAGTTTGACACCCGTGGTGTAAGGTCTCCTGCTTGAACAGGGAGTTGGATTAGAATACCTCCAAGGTCCTTTCTAACTCTATTATTCCATTGTTTCTTTGGAGCATGGTCAATTTTCCAAATTGGTAGCTTTTGGTCTTTATAGGAAAAAATCTGCAATTGGTCATCAGGGGTCCATAATGTTGTCCTTTCATCAAACTTTCAATAAGAAAGAAGGAAACATGGCTGAAGAATTGGATCTGAACACAAAGCATAGCAAGAATAGGTTAATATAAGTCGCATATATGCTGAGACTACAGTCCCCAGAATTCCCTAGCCAGCTGGAATTGCTAAGAATTCTGGGTGATGCAGTCTCAGTTCATACCTGCAGAAGTGACTGGAACCCATGGCTCTAGTGGTTAAAGGTAAGTACGGGTAGTCCTCAACTTATGACAGCAATGGAGCCCAACATTTCTGTTGCCAAGTGAGACTTTTGTGAATTTTGTCAATGTTGCCCCCGTTTTATGATCTTTCTTGCCACCATTGTTAAGTGAATCACTGCAGCGGTTAATAACACGGTTGTTAAGCGAATCTGGCTTCTCCGTTGACTTTGCTTGTAAGAAGGTCATAAAAGGGGGATCACAGGACCTGTCATAAATATGAGTCCCTTAGCCAAGTGTCTGGATTTTGATCATGTGACTACGGGGAAGCTGCAGCGGTCGTAAGTGTGAAAAACGGGTTGTGAATCCCTTTTCAGGACGGTTGTAACTTTGTACGGTCACTGACCGAAACCGTTGTAACTCGAAGACTTACCTGTGCTTGATACTTTGCTGTCCTTCTTTCCCAAAGACCTCTGTGGCCATGAGAACCTCAGAGCTTGTAGGTATATTCAGTGGAAAATAAAAAGAGACATTGTCAAGATTTGCAGAAAAATTCTGCATTAAATAGTTGAAAGGCCAATTCCGTAATCTGTGTGCTGTATCTACCATTCTTCCCATGGCAATCTTCAGCCTATTTTTTTTGTCTCTTCCTCCTTGGTTGCATAGTGACCAAAGAGGAAAGAAAGTATGATTTCTCACACAATCTTCCTTCTCTGCCGGAACATTTCAGAGAACAATTTAAAAACAATAACACCAACGTAGGCTCTGTGTTCTTTGCTTTTTTTCCCATGGGCCTGGGGGCTGAAAAGCGTTTCCTTCACAAGCTTATAAATGGCTGGTGGTGGGGGAAATATAATAGAAATAGAATAACAGAGTTGGAAAGGACCTTGGAGGTCCTCTAGTCCAACCCCCTGCTTAGATAGGAAACCCTATACCAGGGGTCAGCAAACTGCGGCTCTGCAGCCGCATGTGGCTCTTTCGTTCCTCTGCTACAGCTCCGTCACCGGTTGGTGCCACAATTTTGAGAGGAGATTCCAGTGGGGGGGGGGAGAGAAGCACAGGAGAAGACTCTATGGCAAGGGGAGGGTTTCCCAGGTATCTCCACAATTGATAGGGCTTTTGGTTATGACAGGTAGAAGAAAAAGTAGGCCGCGCTAGGAGGAGACTCTATGGTGGGGGAACTGAACTTCTGGTCAGCTCCAGAATTGAACGGAGGGCTTCCGATTAGGACCTTCGTGGCTCCCGGTGTTTTCTTTTCTGTGGGAAATGGATCCAAATGGCTCTTTGAGTGTTTAAGTTTGCCGACCCCTGCCCGAAATCCTTGATGGCGAACCCGTGTCACTCTCTGTGGGCACGTCAGCCGTTGCCCCGACCCGCCTCCACTGCGCATGCGTGCGTGGCTCCCGCCGGCCAGCTGGTCTTTGGGTCTCTGCATGTGTGGGGGGAGGGGTGCGTGTGCAGGGGGCATTCACATTGGCTTTTTGTGGGTTCCCATGCATGCGTGCGCCCTCCCCGCACCCTCTTTTGGAATGGGGCCTCCCCACCCCCCGTTTTGGGCCTGGAAAGCCTCTTGCACCAACCTGAAAGCCACAAATGGGCAAGAGGGACATGGGGCGCATGCGCAGGTGATGTGCGTGAGGGGACATGGTGCTCGCATTGCATTTTGGGGTTACGCGCACACTTTGGGCACTCGGCCGTCACTGCCCTATACCATTTCAGACAAATGGTTGTCCAATCTCTTCTTAAAATCATCCAATGTTGGAGCATTTACAACTTCTAAAGACAAGTTGTTCCACTGATTAATTGTTCTAACTGTCTGGAAATTTCTCCTTATTTGTAAGTTGCTTCTCTCCTTGATTAGTTTCCACCTATTGCTTCTTGTTCTACAGTCATGTGCTTTGGAGAATAGCTTGACTCCCTCTTCTTTGGGGAAGCGCCTGAAATGTCTCCCCTAGTCCTTCTTTCTCTTAAACTAAACATACCCGATTCCTTCTTCATATGTTTTAAGCTCCAGTCCCCTAATACAATACAATACAATACAATACAATACAATAGCAGAGTCTCCCCTAGTCCTTCTTTTCATTAAACTAGACATATCCAGTTCCTGCAACCATTCTTCATATGTTTTAATCTCCAGTCCCCTAATCCTCTTTGTTGCTCTTCTCTGCACTCTTTCTAGAGTCTCCACATCTTTTTCTCCATCCTGGCAAAACTAGATGCAGTATTCCAAGTGTGGCCTTACCAAGGCATTATAAAGTGGTATTTATCCCCTGTTTCCCCCAAAATAAGACCTCCCTGGATAATGACCAATCGGGCTTTTGAGCACATGCGCTAAAATAAGCCCTCCTCAAAAATATTGCAACACAGCAGCAGCCATGAGGTGACCACGCTCGCGCCCTCCTGCACTTCAAAAATAATAAGACTCCCCAAAAATAAGGCCAAGTGCTTATTTCGGGGGTCAAAAGGAAATAAGATCCTGTCTTATTTTCGGAGAAACAAGGTAATAACAATTAACAAGATAATTTGCAGGATTCGTGTACTGATACTGGCAGCAATGCCCTGTGGTGGTTCACAATATAACAGTCATTGAATTTCATCCCCAAGATGCAGAGCAATGGCGGTGCAGCAAAAATTGAATATGAGGAACCCAGAATGACTCGGGTGGTGGTGGTGGTTCATACAGTGAGTTAATAATCTTCGATTTACCGTGTTTCTCTGAAAATACGACCACCCCAGAAAGTAAGTCCTAGCTTGATTTTTACACGTGCACCTAATATAAGCCCCACCCCCAAATAAGCCCTAATTAAAACCCCGCCCACTCCAGGGTGCACAGTTAGAAATTAAGCTAGGGTGGGAAGGGGAGGTAGAGCTGCCCTACTACCATATTTTTCGGAGTATAAGACGCACCAAGGTTGTTTTTTTAAAATTGAAAATCTTTAAAAAAAAACTTTTACAAATGTTTACTTCTCTCCTCCTACCCTCCCCACCCAATCCCCCCCCTCAACTTCCCAGAACCAATACAGGGTATAAATCTTTAACAAAAATATTCTAAAATAAACTTTAAAAAAGTTAATATCATCTTTCATTTGAGCTTTAACTCCTCTTTGCTAGGCTAGCTGTAAACAGATTATGTCATTCCTTATTTCTTCAGTCATAAGCTGTCTGGAATTTCCCTCCCCTGAAAATATTGCAACCCAGCAGCAGCCCCGAGGTGACCACGCTCGCCACCTCTTGCACCTCAAAAATAATAAGACCTCCCCGAAAATAAGGCCAAGCGCTTATTGGGGGGGGGGTCAAAAGAAAATAAGGCCCTGTCTTATTTTCGGGGAAACACGGTAGTTGCAGCCATACCTTGGCCCATTTCTTTTGCTGCAGCCCGCAAGGCTTTCCTAAAGGCCTCTGTAGCCGATGACAGAGCTCTGGATCGGTCTCTCTGTTATCGACTGCAGGGGCCTTCAGGGAAGCCTTGCCGGTCTTGCCAAGCAAAAAAAGTTCTTGAAGGCCGCTGATAGTGAAAAAAGGGTGGAGGTGACATGGTCAAGTGAGGCGAGTCAGTGGATGACCTTCCCCTCCCTCCTGAAAATAAAAACTGGTGCCTTTTTTGGTGGCGAAAAATATAAGACAGAATAGAGTAAGAATAGAATACAAGAATAGAACAGAACATCAATAAGAATAGGGCAGAATAGAAGAATAGAAGAATAGAGTAGAATAGAAGAAAAGAATAGAATAAGAATAGAATAGAACAACAATAAAAATAGAGTAGAATAGAATAAGAATAGAATAGAAGAATAGAATAGAACAGAATAAGAATAGAGCAGAATAGAAGAATAGAATAGAAGAATAGAGTAGAATAGAAAAGAATAGAATAAGAATAGAATAGAAGAAAAGAATAAGAATAGAGCAGAATAAAGTAGAATAGAATAGAACAGAACAAGAATAAGAATAGAGCAGAATAGAAGAATAGAATAGAAGAATAGAATAAGTAGAATAGAAGAAAAGAATAGAATAAGAATAGAAATGAATAGAAGAATAGAATAAAATAGAATAGAATAAGAATAGAATGAAATAGAATAAGAATAGAATTAGAATAGAAGAATAGAATAGAATAGAATAACAATAGAATAAGAATAGAAGAATAGACTAGAATAGAATTCTTTATTGGCAAAGTGTGATTGGACACACAAGGAATTTGCCTTTGGTGCACATGTGCTCATTGTACATAAAAAGACAAGATACAATCATCAAAAATCACAAGGTACAACAGTTAATGATAAGCATAGGGTGGAAATAAGCAATCAGGAAACAATATCAATATAAACTGTAAGGATACAAGCAACAAAGTTACAGTCCTGCAGTCATTGGTGGGAGGAGATGGGTTTATAGGAACTATGAGAAGACTAATAGTAATAGTAATGCAGACTTACTGAATGGTTTGACAGTGTTGAGGGAATTATGTGTTTAGCAGAGTGATGGCGTTCGGGGGAAAAAACTGTCCTTGTGTCTAGTTGTCTTGTTGTGCAGTGCTCTACAGCGTTGTTTTGAGGGTAGGGGTTGAAACAATTGACGTCCAGGATGTGAGGGGTCTGTAGATATTTTCACAGCCCTCTTTTTGACTCGTGCAGTATACAGGTCCTCAATGGGAGGCAGGTTGGTAGCAATTATTTTTTCTGCAGTTCTGATTATCCTCTGAATTCTGTGCCTGTCTTGTTGGGTTGCAGAACCAAACCAGGCAGTTATGGAGGTGCAGATGACAGACTCAATTTATTTTCAGGGAAACACAGTGGCTTTGGGTTCATGAGGGCTAAAGATGTCAAGTGGGTTTTTGTTGTTGTTGTTGTTGTTGTTAGTGTGTATACGGATGCATAATACCTTTCCATGAGTACTTCCTGCAGGCTGGATGTGTTTTAGCAAAAAGAAAAAAAAGGGGAAAAAATGACCTCTTCACATGTACCACTGCAGCTTGGCACAACAACTCTGCCCAGTTCTGCAGAATTTTAAGCAGGGATGGAAAAAAAATATCCATTGCATACGGTCAATAGTTTTCGGTAGCTTAAAGAATATTTCTCAAGGTCACCTTCCCTTCGCCTTCTTCAGATTAGGATTGAATGAAACACGCCCACACCTTTCTCGGCCCCATTATTTTTTATTATTGACTTACCTGAAAGTTGATTAAACTAACCACGGGACTGTGGATGGAGTAGGTAAAATTGTGAGCGGGCGTGTCTGCTTTATGTGTGCATGGAGTGCTCGACTTAACGACTGCCATGGAGCCCCAGATTTCTGTCGCTAACCAAGGCAGTTTGCTCAGTGAGCCGTACCCCATTGAACAAAACATTTTGGCCATGGGGGGGGGGGTTAAGCGAATCACTGCAACCGTTAAGTTAATGATAGCAATAGCACTTAGATTTATATACTGCTTTACAGCCCTCTAAGCGGTTTACAGAGTCAGCATATTGCCCCCCCAACAATCTGGCCCCTCCTTTTACCCATTTCTGAAGGGATGGAAGGCTGAATCAACCTTGAGCCTGGTGGGATTCGAACTGCCAAATTGCAGGCAGCTGGCAGTCAGGAGAAGTGGCCTGCACTACTGCATTCTAACCACTGCGCCACCGAGGCACAGAAGCAGTCATTAAGCGAATCCCCATTGACTTTGCATGTTGAAAGCTGGCTGGGACGGTTACCGCCGGCGATCAAGTGACCCCAGAAACAGGGCAACCACATACCAGTTGCCCAAACTCCCAAATGTTGATCACGCAAGCATGGGAATGCCGCAACGGTTGCTAAGTGGGAAAGTCACACAAGTCACTTTCTTTTCAGAGTCATTGGAACTTTGAATGGCCCCTGAATGGGTTGTAAGCCGAGCACTGACTTATAATCAATCACTCACAGACACAGAATTCCTCTCTGTCTCTCTTCACTCTAGTGAATCACCGCACTATAAAAAAAGATGTTAAGACTCTAGAAAAAGTGCAGAGAAGAGCAACAAAGATAATTAGGGGACCGGAGACTAAAACATATGAGGAACGGTTGCAGGAACTGGGCATGGCTAGTCTAGTGAAGAGAAGGACCAGGGAAGGGTTGATAGCAATATTTAAGGGGCTACCACAGAGGAGGAGATCAAGCTATTATCCAAAGCACCTGAAGGCCAGGCAAGGAACAATGGATGGAAACTGATCTAGGAGAGATTCAACCTAGAAATAAGGAGAAAAGCCGATGCAATCTTAAATTGCATTAACAGAGGGATACACTCAAGCTCAAGTGAGATACTAATACTACTCTATAAAGCCTTAGTAAGACCACAGCTAGAGTATTGCATCCAGTTTTGGCCATCACACTATAAAAAAGACGTAGAGACTAGAAAGAGTGCAGAGAAGAGCAACCAGGATGATTAGGGGAGTGAAGACTAAAACCTAAAAAATAGGAACCACCTTTGTTGGGAAGGTAACAGCGTTCTGTGCTCCTTTGGCGTTGAGTCATGCTGGCCCCATGACCATGGAGACGTCTTTGGACAGTGCTGGCTCTTTGGCTTTGAAACGGAGATGAGTACCACCCCTTAGAGTCGAGAACGATTAGCACATACAATATGTGCGAGGGAAATCCTTACCTTTACCTGAATCGGTTTGACAAAGTCAGCCTATTTGGCCCCAATAATCTGGGTCCTCATTTTACCTACTTCCAAAGGATGGATGGATGGATAGAGAGACTGACATGAGCTGAATTATTTTTATTTTTAATCAGCTAAAAGGCTCCTTCAATTTAACGCTGGGGATGCAGAAGAAATTTAATAAAAGTGTTTATAAAAAGGGGAATTAACAAGCGCTCACTTAGAAAAAAAAATTCCTTTCCCCCCCCTTGGGTAGCAATTTTTCAAGATGATCTTAAGAAACAGGCCTGTCCTGTCTCAAAGTGACACCCCTCCCCCCCTTTTAAATGACTCCAGGTTCCTGAGTCATTTCCTCAACCAGCAGATTAGCCAAGGTGAATTGATCAAGCCTGACCTGATTTAAACTTTTAACGGGGTTACAACCCTCCACCCCGGAAAAATAAATCCTGCCTCAAGAAAGCACAGAGAAGGGCAGAGGGGCGAGCATTTGTATTTATTTATTTGTTTATTTTATAAAGGAAAAGCCGGTGCAGCCGAATGGGAGAGGAGGCGGTGGGCAGGCGAGCTCTTTGCACAATAATAAGACACTCGCGTATCCGTAGGTATATAGGACCTGGATGTTTGGGATGTTTTTTGTGTTGTTCTTTTGTGTGTACCTTGGAGCGGCTGCTCGCTTGCCCGCCCTCCCCAGCAGTTTCTGCAAAAATGACATGCAGGGAATCAGATGAAAGAATGCAGTGGAGGGGGTAAAGCTCTCCCCCCCCCCTCCGCAAAGAGCACGGGAAGAAGGTTGGTTGGCTGGCTGGCAGATACTTGTGTCTGGCTAGCTGGCGTTGGGGGGGGGGTGGCAAGAGTACTGGCAGGCCCCAGCTCCTCCTCTCTTCCCTCCTCCTTGTGCTGGGTGCTGGAGCCCGCCCGGAGGCTGGGAGGAGGAGGAGCTGCTGCTGCTAACCAGGCTTGGGTAGGATCCTGGATCCCCGCTCTTGGGTTGGTGGGAGACCTTGAGGGCAAGGCAGGCGGGAGTAGAAAGACATCCAGCGAAAAAGGGGAGCGGGAGGGAGGGGTGGGAAGGAAGGAGCGGGCAAAATGCAGATGACGAGAGCTTGGTAAGCGAGGGAAATTAGAGGGGGGGCGCCTTCCCAGCAAAGCTGGGCGGAGGCATTGGGGAAGGAATGGTGCATACGGATTTCGTTGGGGTGAAGGGGAAGGATGTGAACGACAGCAGGTGATGTTTGGGGGGAGGGTGGGTGGAAGGAGAGGTGGCAGCTCTGTGGTGAAGAAAGGGGGAGAGAGAGAGCGCGCGCGCGGGGGTGTAGCAGGGGCCAGGGAGGTGGAAGGGACACTGGAGGGGAGTGACGGATTCCTTCCCCCCTCCCGTGGAGGGGATGAGGATTAAGGGAAGAAAAGAGGAGGAAGAGGATGTCGGGAGGACAGCTGGGCTTCAGGTGGAAAGAGGAAGAGGGGGCCCTGGATATAGAGGAAGGTGGGAGTGTGGAGTAACTGCCAGGCCGGGCAGCGAAGGATGGGGGGGGCGTTGAGGAATGGATACGCCTCCCTCCCACCCACCCCCCAATGCGTTTTCCATGAAAATTATGGAAATATAGAGGAGAAAACAGCCCCTGCAGTGATTAGAAGCGGAAAAAGCTACCGGCCAGCACAGGTTTCCTGGATGTGGCACCGGGGTTCAGGAAACGGAAGACGAATGTCGGGTCGTTCGAGGCTGAACCACGAGGGAATCCTGGGCGCTCTTCTTGGAGCTTCGCGGGTTTTCTCGCAAGACGTTTCAGGAGCCAAACTAGGTAGTGTCATCAGGGGAAAGGTGGAACTGAGGAGAAATCAAAACATCTTGGCCAAAAAGAACAGCCAGAAGAAATAACCTTGGGGCAGGGGAGTGGGTCACGATGGGCAGCCGAATGGATAGCAAGCTGTGGACCCTGTGGGAAGGAGAGGGATCAGGCTGGTTTCTTGTCCAAGGTTGTTCGTATCCCTAGATCAGCACCCCCCACCCGCCCATCTTTTGGGCACTTAGGGACCGGTTCCGTGGCAGAGAGAGGTTTTTGTGTGGACCAGAGGGAGCGTGGTGCCTGCAACCCGCAAATGGGCCTTTGCAGTGGCATGGACCGGTTTCTGGCACACAGTGGCCCATAGACCAGAGGTGGGGTAACCTCTGCTCTAGATCATACTGGTCAGTGAAGGGTCAGTTTCAAACTCTTTGGCCTGTGAGATAAGGAACCCCTTTCTTTTCTCTGCTGAGAGTATTTTGATTCACATGTCTTGGCCCTTTGAGTAGCTTTCCCGGGTCTCAGATTAAATCCTCATCGTCCCTTCTCAACAGGGCCAAGATCATCAAGACAATTGAAAAACTAGCATTTTATTCTGAGGAATGGAGTGTTTCTAAACCTCTTGCATTTAACTCCCTTGTGATCAGGCGTGATTTAATGGTGACATGCAGTTCATTTAAACACTATTTTAAAAAAGAGAGAAATGGAAAACCATTTTTCTGAAATGGTTTAGGGTCTCCTGCCTTGGTAAGGCCACACTTGGCATTCAGTTTTGGTCGCTACGATGTAGAAAAGATGTGGAGACTAGAAAGAGTGCAGAGAAGACCAACAAAGATGATTAGGGGACTGGAGGCTAAAACATATGAAGAACGGTTGCAGGAACTGGGAATGTCTAGTTTTAATAGAAAGAAGGACTAGGGGAGACATGATAGCAGTGTTCCAATATCTCAGGGGTTGCCACAAAGAAGAGGGAGTCAAACTATTCTCCAAGGCACCTGAGGATAGAACAAGCAATGGGTGGAAACTAATCAAGGAGAGAAGCAACTTACAAATAAGGAGAAATTTCCAGACAGTTAGAACAATTAATCAATGGAACAACTTGTCTTTAGAAGTTATAAATGCTCCAACACTGGAAGTCTTTAAGAAGATGTTGGATAGCCTTTTGTCTGAAACGGTATAGGGTTTCCTACCTAGGTAGGGGGTTGGACTAGAAGACCTCGAAGGTCCCTTCCAACTCTGCTATTGTATTATTATTATTATCATCTACTTGAGCAGGGGGTGTTGGACTGGAAATCCTCCAAGGTCTCTTCCAATGCTATTATTCTCAACGAGGACCCAGATTGTTGGCGGGGGGGAGGGGGGAATAGTCTGACTGTAAACTGCCCAGAAATGGGCTGTAAAGCATTGTGAAGCAGCATGTAAATCTATTGCTATTTTTTTAGCCAGGTAAAATGCAGATGATTCCACCTTGTGTAGGTGATTTTCTCATGGACATCCCTCTGTAGGCAACTTGGCATCTGCCCGTTCCCCTTTGTACAATGTCCGGTTTCATCCTTTGGGTTAGGGGTGCCACCTATATAAAAGAAGAAAGAGGTTGCGATTTGGACACAAGAGCTTTTGAACTGATGCTTGCCTGGAAAAAAAATAAAAACCCGAGGTTCCAATTCTAGGGGGGGGGGGGAATGGATATATTTCATCCCTGAAACACTTCTCAACCATGTATGTTCCATCTCAAATGTTGAGTTCCATTAATGTAAAAAAAAACCCTCACCTATCTCTAATATTACAGGATATTCATCCTTAAACTTTCTGTCTCTTAACTTCAACCCCTTTTTTCCTAAATTCTTCAACAAGTTTTATAGTTTTGAGTAAACTGAGTGAATTGGCCTTAGATTAACCCATTTAGAACTAGAGTGAGATTTCTCGTTCCTGCTATTTTCAAATAGCAGGAAAACGAGATGGGTGTTTTGCTAGTGAGATTGCCAATAGTCCAGCAACTTACTGGTAGTTCTAACATTAGTGATTAAAAACCCCAAATTTTCTCTCAGCCAGTGTGTTGTTAGTCACGAAGTTGTGTCCAACCCATCACGACCCCATGGAGAATGTTCCTCCAGGCCTTCCTGTCCTCTACCATCCTCTGGAGTCCATTGAAGCTCACGTCGGCTCCTTTGGTGACTCCATCCAGCCACCCCATTCTCTCGTCCCCTTCTTCTTTTGCCCTCCATCGTTCCCAGCATTAGGCTCTTCTCCAGGGAGTCCTTCCTTCTAATTAGGTGGCCAAAGTATTTGAGTTTCCTCTTCAGGATCTGGCTTTATAAAGAGCAGTCAGGGTTGATCTCCTCTAGGACTGACCAGTTTGATGGCCCTGCAGTCCAAGGGACTCGCAGGAGTCTTCTCCAGCACCAGAGTTCAAAGGCCTCCATTCTTTGGCGCTCAGCCTTCCTTATGGTCCAACTTTCACAGCCATACATTGCAACCGGTCCCAGTCAGTAGAAATTTAGAAAACCTGTGCTTGGAAGTTTTACGTTCTCTTAAGTTCTAGTATCAAAATTAGTTCCTTGGAAATATTTTGCATTTCTAATTAGCTATTATTTTTTTACATCAGGCTTTTTGTTGGTGAAGGTTGTGTTTTTAAATGAAAAAAACAAAGTCGTTTTTAGAAGTACATAGTGAGCTTTGATTTTTTTTTTTTTTTTTAAATGGGGCTATTCATTTATATTATGATTTCTCCCGGAATTCATTCAAAAAGTCAGAAATGAAATTCAGCCTGTGAGCTGTATCAAATTTAAAATATACCATTTTCAATACCTCTGTTGTATTAACTGTATTTTTCTATATGTAAAAAAATAGTATATGGAAAAGACTGGTGGTTTTTCTTTTGTTTTTAAATGCAGGAGTTGCTAGCATTCATTCCATTTTCCAAATTGTCCATGGCAAGTAGATAAGAGAGAGTTACATCAAGGACATCATCTTTGCAAACATATATTTAGTTGGATGTAACTTCCCTGCATGGAGCATTAATCTCTTATTTATATACAGGTAATCTTTGACATACATCAGTTCAATGGCACTGAAAAAGGTCATGACCATTTTTCACACTTGAAACTGTTGCAGCCTCCCCATGGTCACATGATCAAAATTTGGATGATGGGCAACAGACCTATATTTATGATGGTTGCGGTATCCCGGGGTGATGAGACCCCCTTTTGGAGCTTCCTGGCAAGCAAAGTTAACAGGGAACTTGACAAGTCCTCTGGGATTGGGCGACCTATAAATCTATTCAATACAATACAATACAATACAACACAACCATGTTATTAACTTAACAACTGCAGTGTTTTACTTAATAACTCTGGCAAGAAAGGTTGTAAAAACCCACTGAACAAAGTAAAACTAGTAAAATTAATCATAATTATTACATTCAGTCAACTTATGTATTTCTAATAATAGTACACATCTTTATTAGGTTATAGTCCATCATTATACATTTTATTCCAGGATGTATCTTGTTATTACTTTAATTATTATAAAGTGTATACTTCATCATATTCCCATTTCTGTCACTTATTCTAGCTTTTAATCATGTCACACTTTATTTCTTTTAAAACTTTTTCTCTTTTAATCCTATCTAAATTATAATCATGTCACCTACCTAAAAAAAGAATAAAAGAGATAGAAAGAAAATCAAAAGCAAATAAGAACAACAACAAATAGAAGGATCATCCATCCATTATCACTTGCCCGCTTCAATATTTTAATCGCTATGCTTTAAAAGAAAGAGGGAAAGAGAGAGAAGGAAAAGCAAATCAGAACAATGATACAAAATAAAATTCATCTATCCATCGTCCCTCGCCTGCTTCAATACTTTATTTGCTATTGACTTGCCTCCCCAATTCCTCTCTCAAATCTTCATCTCTATCTTCATCTGCTTCTTGGCTATTCAATCTAAGCACTTCTCTCCCCTCTTCTGTTTTTCTTGATGTATACATATTATGCAGTCCAGATTTTATGAATGATACCCCAAATATAAATCGGAGGTTGTTGAAAAATATTCCAGAAACACATTGGCATTTTCAAAAAATATAATAACTGTAGTCTTTTCTGAATTTCTCATCCTTTCTTTGCTTCGATGACTCACGCAAGAAAGCTTCACACAAATTCAGTAATCACAAAACTGGTTGGAGCAGGAGAGCAACAAAAATTTAAGAAAAGGAGAATATTATGACGGTATCCATTATGTTATAAAAATGGTTGTTTTGAAAAAATGGGTCCTAAACGATAGGCAGTGAGTATAATACTTTCATAGTTGCCTGTCCGTTCAGAAGTTTTTGCTTCGATTTTTAGACACTGAGGAATGAACTTTCAGATACCCATTGGGCATTATATTATAGTATAATATAATTGGAGGGAGCCTTCAGCCCCGACTTATGTCAAACTGAATTCATATCAGAATGCCCAAGGATACAAACAATCCCACACCCCAATGAAAATCAGGCTTGACAGGCAGCCCCCCTCCGATAATTGAATTGTAGTTCTAGGAGAGATTCTCGTATATTAGCATCAGATATTGGAATAAACACATGGCAGGGATTACGGGAGAGTGGTGCTGTGGCCTAAAGGTGGAGTTCTTGCCTCACAATCAGGAGGCTGTGAGTTCGATCCCAGGTAGAGGCAGATATTTCTCTGTAGGCACATTGAGAATATATCTGCTGGGGGGGGGAACTCTGCATTGGTGAGAGGAAGGGCATCTGGCCATTAAAACACTCCGCTAGCTCCATTCAGTTGCCCAGAGACTACCCCGCAAGGGATTATGGGGCCATTAAATGAAGATGATGATGTGGCGGAGATTATGGATAATCACTCTAGATAGTCCTCAACTTACAACCACAGATGAACCCAAAATTACTGTTGTTAAGCAAGACATTTGTTAAGTGAGTTTTGCCCCATTTTACACCTTTTCTTGCCCCAGTGTTCAAATGAATCACTGCCGTTGATAAGTGAGTCACCCGGTTGTTAAAGTGAATTTGGCTTTCCCCATTGACTTTGCTTGTCAGAAGGTCGCAAAAGAGGATACTTCAGCAGTTTGATTTGGGATCTTGTGACCTCCATATGTTAATTAGAGCATTCTTGGTGCTTTGAAGAAACCGAGTTTGAATATGGGAATCCTAATACCATGTTTCCCCAAAAATACGACAGGGTCTTATATATTTTTTGACCCACGAAATATGGTCTTGGGCTTATTAAAGCGGGGGGCTTATTGTTTTTTGGTTGCCGGGTTGCTGCTCCCTTGTGACCGGGCTCCGAAGAGCCAGCACAACCTCAGGGTCGAATGGCTGTGTTGTGCTGTCACAGCAGCAACACAACAGCCATGAGGTGGCCACGCTCGCGAGCAGCCGCCTAGTAACCCCCCCTTTCCAGCTGGGCACAGCGCTACTGCCTGATCTAGCGGTACGCGGAAGGCACCAAGCAACGCGAGCGCCTGTTCGCTGCCCTCCGCCTCCCACGGCTCGGCGCCTTTGGAATGCCCCTAGATGAGTGAATGGGACTCTGCATGACTGGAGAGGGGGGTTGCGCGAGCGGCTTTTCCGCTCCCTGCTCGCTCGACTCGCAGGTTCATGATGCCTTTGGCTAACTCTGCAGAGCCAGGGCATCTTCGCTGCTGGAGCCGCCCGCCGCTTGTTTTTTTTTTTGTTTTTTTTTATGGCAGCTTTCAAAGCACAGAGGACAGATGCCGCTCTGGAAATACGCTCTATGGTAGCATACAACCATAAAGCGTACTCCCAGAGTGGCATCCTACCTCTGTGCTTTGGAAGCCGCAATGGAGGACGGATGCCGCTCTGGAAGTACGCTCTATGGTTGTACGCTCTGCAGCCCATAACCATAGACCATACTCCCAGAGCGGCATCCATCCTCCATGCTTTGAAAGGAGAAAAAAAAAAACACCAAGCGGCAGGCGGCGCCAGCAGCGGAGATACCCTGGCTCTGCAGAGTTAGCCAAGGGCATCATGAACCTGCAAGTTGCAAGAGTGGGGAGTGGAAAAGCCACTCACTCAACCCCCCCCCCCCTCTCCAGCCATGAATCGTTGCCAAGACAATCTCAATCTGACCTGAATACAACAAGACCTGCATCCATGTATGTATGTATGTATGTATGTAGGTAGGTAGGTAGGTAGGTAGGTTAGGTAGATTAGATTAGATTAGATTAGATTAGATTAGATTAGATTAGATAGATAGATAGATAGATAGATAGATAGATAGATAGATAGATAGATAGATAGACAGGCACGCACACACACGCACATATCATTGCTTGGGGAGAGCCAGGGGGAGAGCCACACATCTCATATTTGGTTAAGGATGGATGTAGGTCTCTTCTAGGAAGAACCAGGACCTGGAGAAGGCACCCAACTCGTGCAAAATTCTTGAGTACAAACAAGACTTGGTCTACCTTAATTTCCTTTTCAGCAGAAGCTACTTGAGTAGCTGCCACAGATTCCTGCATCCCGGTGAGACTCCATAGAATATCGTCTTCCTTGATCTGCGAAAGCTTGTTGGCACAATTTAACTTGAGCAAAGTCAGAAGCTTTCAATGTGATGCAGCCTTTGACATAATCGTCGGTGGCCTATTTTTTTCTCTCCCTATAATGACAGAGGCCTACTTAATAAATAGGAAACACACACACACGCACACACAAATACACACACACACCGCACTCTTAACAAAAATAATAATAATAACCCTTAAGAAAAGACTTGAGATTATAATTCGAGTTCATCAGCTACATTTCTATCAACTATGAATTTGGGGTTTGTTTTTCTTTATAAAGATTTTTATTTTATTTTTGAATAAACAGAGACAAAACACACACACACAAAAAAACACAAAACCATCTTACAAATTGTAGAAAGAGTGTCGATTGGTTGCAAAAATGTCTGTGCATCCCTTCCCCAGTCATCACCTACAATTCATATCAAATCATACACTTTAAATCAAATATATTTATATATATATTACTATCATCATACCTCAACCTTCATTTGACTATAATTGTTTTTACGTCCTTTTATATAAAATATTCCAGATTTAAAGCAAAACCACATAATGGCATTCCATTAGCTCTTCCCAATATCATCCAGTAACATTACATCTTTATAACATGCTCTAAATAAAATTGGTTATATTTAATAACATAATTTCTAAACCCCCTTTTGTAGTCACCATTTGCAATTTATATCAGATTTCTTCTTATCAAACCAATACATATATATGCATTATCATTATCAATCAATTATTTAACTGTATCCATTATTACTTCATTTTATACATAATGCTCTAAATTTGACTTAATTTTTTATTAAAAGCTTTCATTACATCAACCTGTATCTTTCCAGTAACAGTACAGTCTTCTGTCTCTTGCCATTTGTGGCATTAGTATTCTGGTTATTTCCTTAGTAAGTTTTGTGTGGACTTTTCTTCACAACTTATTGCTTATTGCATATCTTGTATAAGCTCGAAACCCTCCCTCTGCTTCTTCGATCAGCTTATCTTTGGTTATTACAAGTGCTTCTGACAAAATTTCTCTCCTTAGTTCCATCAATTCTTCTCTCTTTTCTTCTTCTATACTTTGAAATCTGGGGTAGAGCTCCAGTCCATCTATCTCCCCTTTCCATATTCCACTCTTTCCATTTCCAACCACGCTCAGTTCACTGTCGGTATCAACAATTTTTTTGTCTCTTTGTTTATTTTTTTCCTTCAGTTTTTAGAACTCTGATCTCCACTTTCTTCATTTGATGGACATCCTCAATTTTTCCATCAAATTTTACTCTTCTACAATCTATGTTCTCCAATCTCTTCTCAATTTTCTCCACTACTTCTAATAATTTTTGAATTTCAAACATAATCTTTTGCAATGTTAAGGTTTCCTTTTCATGTTGCGCTATTCTTCCAACTTCTAAACACTGCCACTCTGGCATTCAAAACTTTTTATTAAATTTAAAGCAAGTTCATTTATAATCTTTCAAGACAAGGCTTTGTTTTCACTCCACTCCAGCTGCCAATAAAGCTCCCAAAGAGCACCTGTATAAACAACCCATGCTCTTCTCACTATCACTCTTTGTAAACGAGCTGAGGAACCTTGAGATGCAAAGTCAAATGATCAAAGATTTTTAACTTAAAGTGTATGATCTAATATGAACTATAAGTAATGACTGTGGAAGAAATGCACGAAAGTTATCTGTAACCAATCGACACGCTTACTACAAGATGTAATGAAGGATGATTCTTTTTTGTGTGTGTTTCTGTTCAATTAAAATAAAAAAATTCAAAAAAATGAGTGACATCGAATTGGCCACGCCCACCCAGTCATATGACCACCTAGCCACGCCCACCAAGACAATCATTAGGCAGATCGTATTAATGGTCCGCAGGATTTAAAATTATGAATTTAGTGCTCCCTGAGGTCCGAAAGGTTGGTGAGCCCTGATTTAGGGCTTTAAAATTAACAACAGTTAACTGGAACGCCCTTTTATATTGGGTCCCGGAACACCGGCAGCTGTTGATTGACATTTTTTTTAACATCCTGTCTGCATATCTATTACCTATATCTCAGGATTTCTGAGCGTTGAAGTCCACAAGTCACAGAAGGGCCATCGTACCCTAACCCCTGATCTATGCAAATCCTTTTAAAAGGGGGGGGGGGGGTTTGGCTATTACGCATCCTAGGCTTCCCATTATGTAATTGGCTGATCTCAGATCAACAGCGTTGAAAGGACTTTATAAGTCATCTAATTCACCCACCCCACTCAAGCCGGAGGCCCTACGCTAGGGATCAGCAACCCACGGCTCTGGAGCCGCATGTGGCTCTTTCATCCCTCTGCTGCAGCTCCCTGTCACCGATCGGCACCACAATTGATAGGGCTTTTGGTTAGGACAGGAAGAGATAAAAGGATGCCGCGCTAGGAGAAGACTCTATGATGGGGGAACCGGACTTCTGGTTGGCAGAGGAAAAAGGATGCCATGCAAGGAGGAGACTCTATGGTGGGGAAACCAGACTTCTGGTTGGCTCCAGAATTGAATGGGGGGGGGGCTTCTGTTTAGGACCTTGGTGGCTCTTTGAATGTTTAAGGTTGCTGACCCCTGCCCTACACCATTTCTGACAGACAGCAGTCCAGTCTCTTCTTGAAAGTCTCTAGTGATGAAGCTCCCACAACTTCTGAAGGCAACTTCTGTTCCATCGGTTGATTGTTCTCACTGTCAGAAAGTTCCACCTTATTTCTAGGTTGAATTTCTCCTTGATCAGTTTCCAACCATTATTCCTTGTCCAACCTTCAAGTCGGAAAATAGCTTGACCCCTCGTCTCTTTGACAAATATTGGAACAGTGTTATCACGTCTCCCCTGGTCGTTCTCTTCACTAGACTAGCCATGCCCAATTCCTGCAACTGTTCTTCATATGTTTTAGCCTGCAGTCCCCTCATCATCCTTCTCTGCACTCTTTCTAGAGCCTCAACATCTTTTTTATAGTGGGGTGACCGAAACTGGATGTAGTACTCTAGGCGTGGCCTTACTAGGGCTTTATAGAGTGGTATTAGAACCTCCCTTGATCTTGATTTGTATGCCTCTGTTCATGCAATTTAGGCTTGCGTTGGCTTTTTTGACTGCCTCATATTTAGCTGGTTGTCCACTAAGACTCCCAAGATCCCTCTCACAGTTGCTATTAAGCCTGGTTTCACCCCATGTATACGTTTACTTTTGGTTTTTCTTACCTAAGTGTAGGACTTTACTTTTCCCTACATTGAATTTCATTTTGTTAGATAGGGCCTATTGTTCAAGCCTGGATCTTGAGCCTAGATTCCTAGATATGTCTTCCCTGCAGTCTGTAGAGAACTTGCTTTGGAGAGGTGGAAAATAATGGCAGTGAAATTGCTGGTTCAGCTCAACCCATTGTGGCTGGCTGCTAAACATCTGAACTATTTCCTCCTCTTAGGCAGAGCCGGTCGCTTAAAAATACAACATTTATTATTATTATTTTTAAAGTTGCATATGCACCTCTGGAGCTGATTTAATTGAAAATTAGACTGCCCCATGACCCTTTGGTTTATTGTTTCAGAGGCATTTCCTTACTTGATTCTTCCATGCTTCCCAACAGCAGCAGCAGCAGAGGTCCTAACGTGCTTGAAAAGTTCTTTAAAATTCTTTTAGAGATTAAGCTCTTCTAACATATTCGGAGACGGAGACGCCTTCAAAATCACCCCTGTTAAACTGCATAAAACAGATTTTTTTTTAAAAAAAGATAAATAGTATTTAGTGCAATATAAAAAAATGCAAATAATTTTTCTGCGGACCACCAAAACTTTTTTGCTGGTCACCAGTGGTTCATGGACCACCAGTTGGTGACTACTGATCCAGATCATAGTTGTCTCAAAGGTGCTTTTTCAAAAGGCAAGTGGACTGTGTTTTTTTCCTTTGAGGAAGAAGATGTTTCGCTTCTCATCCAAGAAGCTTCATCAGTTCAGATGAAGCTTCTTGGATGAGAAGCGAAATTTCTTCTTCCTCCTCCTCCTCCTCCTCCTCCTCCTCCTCCTCCTCCTCCTCCTCCTCCTCCTCCTCCTCCTCCTTATATCATCGGACATTGGCGATCCTATTTTTATCAACAGCCGCACGAAAAAAGTGCTCCTGCGGTTTTGTTCAAACCGCTCCCTTAGATTTTGAAGCCATGATGTTCTTCTTCCGCCTGGATTTAGTTTTCTTTCAATCTTTCCTTGGAGGATTAAGCGGAAGTATGTCATATTTTTCCCAGTGTCGCATCGACATGTCTGAAATATTCTAAACTTTAGCTTCTTTATGGTTTTGATGATTTCCCTTGGCTTTCCCAAGCAGCTTATCCCCCTCCTCATTTCTGATTTTGTCAAACCAGCTTATACTTAACAGCCACCTGGAAGTCCACATTTCAAGTGCTTCTAGTCCCTTTCAAGTGGCTGTCTGTCAGAGACCAACTCTCTACTCCGTCGAGCAGGATAGAAAAGATGTATCTGACAAGCCCGGTTTTCAATCTTAGGCTTCTGTCGTGACTACAGAAGACCTTTTTCCATTTTGAAGGATGTTCTTTGAGCTGTCTTTCCTTCGGGGGTCACATCCCAGCTGAACAGGAAAGATACGATGACATTATCATGTCGTCAGCTGTTTCCATAAAATTGGCCAACGGGAGCTCAATTTTGGGCCTTAACATTCTGTAAGTTTATCCTGTTTCAGGTTGAAAAACGGTTGGCCTTAAAATGCAGCGTTTTGCCCAGTTAAGGGTTACGAAAGAGAGGAGAGTTTTAATAGAAGGCAGATGTGCTGCACATCGAAAGCTGAGTCAGCATGTGGAAGTAGAAATGTGTTCTGGAAAGTGTGGCCATTGGTATGATTCTCTCATGGGGCTGTTCGTCGAAAAAGCACCCCTGCCTGTTTCGTAGTGGGTGAAATTCGAATTTTTTTCCTGGTTGCAAATGACAGCATGCTAGCAACAGGACTCATCCAGTGAAGGTGATGGGAATGAGGCTTAGAACAGGTAAAAAGTATAGCACTAGCACTTACAGAGGTAGTCCTCAACTTATGACCCACAATTGAGCCCAAAATTGAAGTGAAATTTAAGTTGCTAAGTGAAACACCAGAGACGCGGTGGCTCAGCGGCTAAGACGCTGAGCTTGTCAAACAGAAAGTTTGGCGGTTCGAATCCTTCATGCCGTGTAATGGAGTGAGCTCCCTTTACTCGTCCCAGCTTTTGTCAAACTAGCAGTTCAAAACCACGTAAAAACGCAAGTTAAAAAAATAGGGACCAGCTTTGGTGGGAAGGTAACAGCGTTCCATGCGCCTTTGGGGTTGAGTCATGCTGGCCCCATGACCAAGGAGACGTCTTCGGACAGCGTTGGCTCTTTGGCTTTGAAACGGAGATGAGCAACGCCCCTTAGAGTCGGGAACGACCAGCACATATGTGCGAGGGAAACCTTTACCTTTACCTGAAGCGGTTTTACAGAGTCAGCCTATTTGCCCCCAACAATCTGGGTCCTCATTTTCCCCACCTCGGAAGGATGGAAGGCTGAGTCAACCTTGAGATTGGTGAGATTCAAACTGGTGAATAGCAGTTAGCAGTCAGCTGAAGTAGCCCGCAGTGCTGCGCTCTTAACCACTGCGCCACCTCGGCTCAGTATAACCATCTGTGTAGCAAACAAAGCTGGACTAAAACAAGATTCTTGGGCTTAATGAGATGATGTTCTTAACCAATGATTTCCTCTTTTTCAGGCTGTCCCGCGGAACGTGTGCGCCCTTCCTTCATGAGGTGGAGCCTGCTTGATTGACAACTCTTGGGTCAAGGAAGGGCAATTGGGAAAGGGACTTCTTCGTCACCTTCCTGAGCCAGGAGCGAAAGACTCTTTTCCTTCAGCCATGGCTGACCCCATCATGGACCTCTTTGACGATCCTAACCTTTTTGGCTTGGACTCATTGACCGATGAGAGCTTTAACCAGGGCACTCCGGATCCCATTGAAGAGGCCTTGGGGCTTTCAGGGGCCACCCTAGACTCCTTAGCGGGGGGCTCCAAAGACCAGCAGGTTCCCCCTCAGCCGGAGCCCTCCCAAACAGAGACCCTGCCCCTCCCCGATACGCAACCAGAGTCCGTGACCGAGCCCCCCCAGCAAGATCAACCAGGCCTCCTGCAGGTCCCTCAGGATCAAGAGGTCCTCAGCCAAGGCAATCCGTTCATGGGAGTCTCGTCGGCCACAACCACCTCAACGGTCGTGTCTTCTTCTTCTGCCGGGGGGCAGCCAACCACCGTGCCCCAGCCGGCCCCCAAGATCGTCATCCTGAAAGCCCCGGCCGGAAGCTCCATGACTGGCGCTCACGTGGCTCAGATTCAAGCGCAGCCCATTGGGGCAGCCAATGGGGGCAAAGTGACCTTTGCCAAGGTATTGACGGGAACTCCATTGCGTCCCGGGGTCTCCATTGTCTCGGGCAACGCAGTGCTGGCCACCAAAGTGTCTCCTGGAGCTGGGGCCCCCACAACACTCCATCGGCTGGTGCAACCCGGACGTCCCGTCAAGCAGCTTGTCCTGCAGCCCGTGAAGAGCCAAGCGGGAGGGAACACAGGTGCTGCTCCGCTCAAACCTGCCGTGACCCTGACCTCGACTCCAGCTCAGGTGAGCACACAGTTCTTCCAGGTGAGGATGCAGCAATTTTAACAGGTTCTTTTACAGATATTTATCAATTGTACAGAGTTGGAAGGGACCTTGTAGGTCATCTAGTCCAACTCTCCCTCCCGCCCAAGCAGGAGACCCTACACCATTTCTGACAGATGGCAGTCCAATCTCTTCTTGAAAGCCTCCAATGATGAAGTTCCCACAACTTCTGAAGGCAACTTCTGTTCCATTGGTCGATTGTTCTCACTGTCAAACAATTTCTCCTTATTTCCAGGTTGAAGCTCTCCTTGATCAATTTCCATCCATTATTCCTTGTCTGGCCTTCAGGTGCCCCTCAAATATTGGAACCCTGCTATCATGTCTCCCCTGGTCCTTCTCTTCACTAGACTAGCCAAGCCCAGTTCCTGCAACCGTTCTTCATATGTTTTAGCCTCCAGTCCTCTAATCATCCTGGTTGCTCTTCTCTGCATTTTTTTTTAGAATCTCAACATCTTTTTTTATAGTGTGGTGACCAAAATTGGATGGGTGGTTACTAAGGCTTTATAGAGTGGTATTAGTACCTCACTTGATCTTGATTGTTTAGTTTACTTTATTGTCATTGTACATCGTACAATGAAATTAAATGCCATCTTCAGTGTACACTGTATCTATAAAAATAAAAACACACATCCTTCACATGCTATACCATTGAAATTGAAAACACGATATTGCATTAATATTGCACTACACCGTAGAATTCAACATAGTTACTGCCCTGGGAGAGAAGCTGTTTTTCAGCCTATTTGTCCTTGTTTTTATTGTCCTGTACCGTCTGCCAGATGATAATAGTTCAAAAAAAAAGGAGAGGGGTGCTCAGGATGAAATGGATCTTTTAAGAATGTTTTGAACTTTCTTAAGGCAGCTATAAAGCTCTTCCAAAGAGGGGAGAGGGCAACCCATGATCCTCTGCGCAATGACATTGACCCTCTGGAGTGCCGTCCTATCTGCCACTGTGCAGTTGGCAAACCACACACATAGGTTAAAATAGACTCTATGGTGGAGCGGTAGAAGTTCACCAGCAGATTTTCTTCTTTTTTTTAATTGAAAATTTTAGAAAAAAAAAACTTTTACAAATGTTTACCTCCCCCCCCCGCCCTCCCCACCCGAACTCCCCCAACCTCCCCCCCTGACTTCCCAGAATCAATACAGGATGTAAATCTTTAACAAAGATGTTCTAAAATAAACTTTAAAAAAAGTTAGTATCATCTTTCATTTGAGCTTTAACTCCTCTTTGCTAGGCTAAGTCTAAACAGATTATATCATTCCTTGTTTCTTCAGTCATAAACTATCTGGAATTTCTTAGTCCCATATTTATTTTGAGTATAGTCAATCCATCTTCTCCACTCCAGTTTATATCTCTCGTTTGAGCGATCCTTGAGATATGCTGATATTTTAGCCATCTCTACTAGGTTTGTTACTTTTAATGGCCATTCTTGAATAGTAGGCAGATCTTCCTTCTTCCAATATTGCACCACCAACAGTATTGCTGCCCTTATTAAATGCAAAATCAAGTTAATCTCTACAACTGTACAATCAGTAATTATAACTAACAAAACTAACTTTATTCTTTTTTTAAGAACATTTTGCATAATCCACCATATTTTTATCCAAAATGCTTTTACCTTTTTACAAGTCCACCATATATGATAGTATGTAGCATCGAGACAATCACATCTCCAACATTTAGGTTGTAAATTCAGATACATACAGGCTAGTTTTGTAGGATCTAAATGCCATCTATAAAACATCTTATAAAAGTTTTCTCTCAAATTTTGGGCTTGTGTAAATTTTAGATTTCTTACCCATATCATTTCCCATGTATCCAACGATACATTCAGATTTTCATTCAGTTTCTGTTTCCTGAGAAGCCTCAGGTAGTATAATCTCTGCTGGGCCCTTTTGACCAGTGCTGCAATGTGAGCGCCTCAGGTCAGGTCCTCTTTTAATGATAACACCCAGAAACTTAAAACTGGCCACTTGCTCCACTCGATCTCCATTGATAAGCAAGGGCTGGATGCCTGATCTATTCCTTCTGTAGTCCGCTATAAGCTCCTTGGGCTTATTGGTGTTAAGGACCAAGTTATTGTATCCCTCTATTAATGCCACTTAGGATTGCATTGGCTTCTTTCACTGCTAGCTCATATTTAATTGGTTGTCCACTAAGACTCCCTCTCACAGTCACTGTTATGAAGCCTGGTTTCACCCCATGTATGTGTGTACTTTGGGTTTTTCTTGCCTAAGTGTAGGACTTTACTTTTCTCTACGTGGAATTTCATCTTGTTAGAGAGGGCCCAGGGTTCAAGTCTGTCCAGATCCATCTGGATCTTGAGCCTTTCTTCTAGGGCTGCGATGGCGAACCTATGGCACGCGGAGCCCTCTAGGAATGCACTCTATGGTTGTGGGCCGGCTGCCGGACAGAGAGTCTTCCGGACAGAGAATCTTCCAGCAGCCAGCCCACAAACCATAGAGTGCACTCCTAGAGCGGCCACTGCTGGAAGACTCGGCAGCTGAGTTTTAGAGTTTGGAAGCCGGAGAAGATGTTATGCTCGAAGCACAGCGGCGGCGCCCTGGCCCTGCAGGGAGATGCTGGGAGATGGTGAGGCTGGGAGGCATACTTGCTGGGGACGGAACAAGCGCTCGTGCAGCCCCCCTCCAGCCAGGCAGAGCTCCATGCACTGAACTAGGGGGTATCCCTAATGTGCCCAGCCGCAGGAGCTGGGGGGGCGGGTAGAGCCCCACATGGCTTGGCGCCTTAGGGATACCCCCTAGATCAGTGAATGGCGCTCTGCCCGGCTGGAGAGGGGGTTTGTCGGGCGGCTGCTCATGAGCATGGTCACCTCATGGCTGCTTTGCCCCTGAGGCTGTGCCTGGCTCTTCGGGAGCCCACTCGCAAGGGAGTAGCCGCCGGCTACTCCCCCCTCCGGCCAGGCAGAACGCCACTTCCCAACCTAGCGGTATCCCAAAGGTGACAAGCAACTTGAGCGCCTCCCCCCTGGCTTCCGCGGCTTGGCTCCTTCGGGATACCGCTAGGTTGGTGAGCGGTGCTCTGCCTGGCCGGAGCGGGGGGGGGGTTGTCCAGGGGGCTTATTTTCAAGGGTGGGCTTATATTTTTGCCCACGCGAAAACTGTGGCAAGGCATTAGTTTCGGGACAGGTCATATTTTCATGGAAACACGGTATCCTTTGCAAATTTGGTAAGTTCCCCTTCAATTCCTTCATCTAGGTCGTTTTGAGCCAGGTGGGACATGGCTCTGGAGTTATAACACTTGGCAACTTAAACCTGGGTCACTTCCAAGGACTTCCAATTCAAAAGCTTGTGTTGTTTCCGAGGGAATTTTTAAAAGTAGGTTAGCGGGAAATACAGCAAGTGGGTTTATATTCTTTTAGGGTGTGGGGTATGTGTGTGTGTGTGAGAGAGATTCCTAACACCTCCCTGGCTGATTTTTCCTACATTCTGATGGCAGCATTGGTTGCACAAAGCAGGTAAAGTTGTTCCTTAACATACAACCACAATTAAGGCCGACATTTCTGTTGTTAAGCAAGACCTTCTTCAAGCCAGTTGTACCCCATTGTACGACCAGATAGGACAGATTTCAGTTCCCAGAATTCGGCAGGCAGGACAGCCTCAACTGCCAATCCTGGCAAGGGGAAGAAAGTCCACATACAGGGTAGTCCTCAATTTACGACCACAAAATGTCCAGGCTAAGCAAGACAGTTTTGTCCCATTTTTACAACCTTTCCTGCCACCGTTGTTCAGTGAATCGCTGCAGTGGTTAAGGCAGTAATGCGGGTGGTTAAGTGAATCTGGCTTTCCCCCTTGACCTTTGCTTGTTAGAAAGTGATCACATGATCCCAGGATCCTGCAACAGTTGTAAACAGGAGTCCGATGGATTTTGATGACGTGACTATGGGGACGCCACAACGGTCACAAATGTGAGAAAAGATCGGGTCACATTTTTCAGTGATGTTGTAACTTGGAAGGAAGGGAGGAGTGTTGTGGTCCGCCGGCCAACGGCTTGCACATCTGGCGGCAGAGTCAGACAGCGAGGAGGTTGGGGAGGAACATGGGCCAGTCCTGAAGGCTCTGTGTCAGAGGCAGAGAAGGGGCCAGGGCCATCTGGGAGTTATTCTCTGGAGCCTTCAGAGTCAGACCTCAGTGAGGCAGAGGAACAGGCTCCCCCTGTTCCCAGTGTGTGCATGCGCAGAGCTGCCAGAAGGCAAGAACAGTTAAGACAGAAGGGACGACTTGGGAGTAAGGCTTGGAGGTGATTGGCCCCTCCCATAGGGCATAAAGGAGGAGCAAAGGCACGTGAGCCTTTGCAGAAAGCAACTTGGTTCATGCTGGTCAGTTTACCTTCTGAAGCTCCGTTTTGACTCTTTGCTCTATGTGGTCTTACCAAGCTAACTGCCACTTAAGTCTTTGGCAGCATTTCCAGGAAGATAAAGGTGGGTGCTTGTCAGCCTTATCCCGAAAGACTTTGGCACCCTACTGTAGGACACTCTACAGTTATTTTTGACTCATTACGGGCTTGAATGAACATAATTTACAGCCTTTGAAATCAAAAGAGGGGTTTGGGGGACTAAGTGTGTGCTTTTTACTGCATCAGGAAGCCTAGGTCAGAACAAGGAGAGAGAAAGAAAATAAAAGAAAAGTCTTAGCCTAATAAGAATCTTCGTAGCAAATTGTATCTGGAGTTTTCGTTATTCATCTAAAACAGGGGTGCCAAACTCATGTCGTCGTCACATGACGTATCACAACTTTTTTCTCCTTCGCTAAATTGGGTGTGGGCGTGGCCAGCCTGTGACTCATCCAGCCTGCAGGCCGCAAGTTTGATACCCCTGATCTAAAAAAACCAGAGTGCCGTTGAGAAATAAAATAATTGCAGAATTAAAAAAGCGTAGCCTGAGGTTTGAAATATGAGCACAGTCTTTTTATGATACAATAAAGTTAAAGTTGATATAGATTTTGAAAATCACTCTGTCAGAAACACTGTAGAATGTGCCTTTAAGGATCTTGGCACAAGAAGCATTTTATAGCAGCGGTGACCAACTGGGGGTCCATGAGAAAATTTCGGTGGTCCACAGAAAAATTATTTTCATTTTTTATACTGCACTAAATCAGGAATCCTCAAACTACGGCCCCTGGGCTGGATACCTGCAATGAACCCTTGTGTTGCTGCAGAGAGTCTCCCCCTTCTTTTTGTGTGGGTCAGAGGGGGCAGAAATTCCCTCTTGGGGTCTGCTTCAGCCTCCTGGTTGGGGGCTTTGGGCGAAGGCTGGAGGGAAGTGCCGCTGGTGGCGAAGAATCGGAGGGCCTTGTTCCAGTGGGACAGCATCATGGCCTGGAACTGGCTGACCATCTCAGCCTGCTGAGCCTCCAGGCTCCGGCACCTGGCCTTACATTTCTGCAGGTCTTCCCTGTGCTTGGAAAACCTATGCTCATCGTCTTCAGTGAGGTGCTTCTGCTGAGCCTCCTCCTCGGTCAGATCCAATTTGAACTGAGCTGTTTTGCCAACTCTTTCTCATGGTGGCTGCTTAGCTCCATCAACTGCTTCCTGTTGGGGCCCTAAGGAGCCCGAGCAGGCAGACGAAGAGTGGCTTGGAGGGGAGAGGTGAGTAGAGGCCGGCGAGGTCCCTCTTGACGTGAGTGACATTGAATTGGCCATGACCACCCAGCCACACGACCAGCTAGCCACGCCCATCCACCCAGTCATTAAGACAGATCATATTAGTGTGACCCGACAAATGCGCAATAGACATATGCGTGCCGACAAAATAGCGCCGATTAAAACGTGATGTCAAAATTGCGCCTACAAATTCGCGACGATAAAATCGCGACGACAAAAGCGTGATGACAAGCACAATAAAGGGTTAGGGTTGTTGATGACGCAATTTTGTCATCGCGCATTTGTCGGTGCGCTATTGTCGAAAATCAATTAGCCATTTTGATGGCGCTCAATTGTCCGTCACGGTTTTTTTGCCGCGCATATGTGTATCGTGCATTTGTCGGTGAACCCATATTAGTTGTCTGCAGGATTTAAAATTATGAATGTAATGGTGCCTGATGTCCGTAAGGTTGGTAGCACCTGTTTTATAGGAAAGAAATAGCAGGTAAAGAAACCTGCTCGAATTGTGTGGTTGTTGAGTGTTTTTTAAATTGTAGTTGTTTGTCCATTGTTTTCCTCCTGTTTGTATTCCCCCCCCCTTTTTTTTGGTTTGTGAGCCGCCCTGAGTCCCTCTGGGAATAGGGCGGCATAGAAATCTAATAAATCAAATCAAACCAAATCAAATATTTAGCGTTGTTAAGAACGTGGACAATATAAAATAAAATCAAGAGAACAAGAGGGCTGCAGAAAGATGTACTTTTCAGTGCCTTTGTATGCATAACAAAAAAAATTACAAGATAGATAATAGCACATTTGGAATTGAGCCACACAATACAGAAGATGAAGTTGAATTCTTTATAAATAATAAACATGCAATGGCCAAAATGTATAAACCCTTGCTGAAATTCTAAATGGAGGATGAACAAGTAAAGAGAGCATATGATAAAATGGGCTAAGAATTTTGGACTGTACATATTGTTGCAACAGTGGATGCACATGTGGTTGATAGGATTGAAATTCACATTGTTATAACTTAAAACAGAATGTCTATAAATTATATATTGTTGGTATGTGACTCCAGAGCAATTGGCCAAAACGTATAAGGGTACTTCAAATTTATGTTAGAAATAGGAGCGACACAAAAAGCCATTTTATGATGCTTGGGGGACTTGTGAAAAAGCAAAAAAAAAAAAAAAAGGCTTTAAATATATACACTGATATTAAAAAAAAAAAAGTGTAAACATCAACATTCAAGCAAAACCAGAATTTTTCTTGTTGGGATTAATGGACAAAAAAACTAGAAGACATGGAAGATTTTTGCATATGACCATTGCTGCCAGCATATTAGCAGAAAAATGAGGAGGGAGGAATCTGAAATACTCACAACATAGAAATACTGTATTTTTCAGAGTATAAGACGCACCCTTTTTCCTCAAAAAATCAGAGTGAAAATCTGGGTGCGTCTTATACATCGAATGCAGCATTTTTTGCCTCCCGAAGTCCCGCCCCCTTCACCAAAATGGCCATGCATTGCCTTATGGCGGCTTTCAGAGAGCTCCTGGGGGCTGGGGAGGGCAGAGATGAGCAAAAAATGGGCCGTTTTTTGCTCAACTTTGCCCAGCCCCCAGGAGCATTCTATAAGTCTCCATAAGGCTATGCATGCAATTTTCTTGACCAAAAAAACAGGCTGTTTTTTGCTCATTTTGAGGGGGGCGACCCTCCAGGAGCACTCTGCAATCCCCCCCAAGGCTATTCATGCCTTTAAAAGGTGGGGGGCGTTTTGGGGAGGTTCGCAGAGTGCAAAAACATTTTTCCCCCTTTTGGAAAGCGCTTTAACTGATGAGAATTACACTGATCAAGTGCTATACCAGCAGAAACAAAATCTTAGGTGCTGCAGATTGTCAATGATTTCCTTCTCCAGGACATGGAGACATTTATCTACCTACCTACTCTCTCTCCCTACCCATATACTGCATCTCTCTCTCTCTCTCTCCCTCCGTCCCTCCCTCCCTCCCTCCCTCTCTCTCTCTCTCTCTCTCTCTCTTTCCCCCTCTATCTACCTATGTACCTACCTAGGTACTCTCTCTCTCCTCCCCCAAACTATCTACTGTATTTCCCCACCCTCTCTCTTTCTTCTCTCTATCCCTCTACCTACCAACCTACCTACTCTCTCTCTCCCTATCTATCTACTATATTTCTCTCTCTCTCTCTCTCTCTCTCTCTCTCTCTCCTCCCCTTTATCTACCTAACTATTCTCTTTCCCTACTTACCTACTGTATGTCTCTACCTTTCTCTCTCCCTCTATCTACCTACCTACTTTTTTTTAAAATTGCCTCTTCAAAAACCTTGGTGCATCTTCTACTCCGGTGCGTCTTATACTCCGAAAAATACGGTAGTTGGTGAAGATGACCAAACTAGCAAAAAAAATGGCAGAAATAATTAGTTTGCCAAGAGAAAGACCAATATAAATTTATTAGTGTATTAGGGAAGCTCCTAATTGACTTTTTGCTGAAAAATGGGGGGGGGGGAATGAACTTGTGATTTAGGGATATGATGATTAGAAAGGGTAACGTATGGAAGGGAATAATCATGTAACCGTAGAGAAGGTAAAATATAAATGCAAAATTCATAACTTGTCAAAAAAGAAAATGAAGCCCGCAATGCCCCATTTTTGGCCACGACAGACTCCTGCAGCCCTCTGCCAGCAGAACTGGAGAAGGGGAAAGAGGAAAGAAAAAGATGGGAAGATGGGAAGAGAGCAAGGAAGGGGAAAGAAGGAAAGGAAGAAGAAAGGAGAATGATGAGGGGAGGGAGGGAGGGAGGGAGGAAGGAAGGAAGGAGATTATAATAAGAGTGAGGTAGGGTCTCGGGGAGGTCCTGCATTAGCCCTTGGTCACCACAGGTGTCCCTGACATGACTCCCATGTAATGCCCACCATGAGCATGTCCAGCCCCGGCCCTCCGAGGTCAAACACAACCCTGATGCGACCCTCAGTGAAATTAAGTTTGACACCCCTGCTTTAAGGGAATGCATTGTGTTTAGAATTTAGATGGATGGATGGATGGATGGATGGATGATAGATAGATAGATAGATAGATAGATAGATAGATAGATAGATAGATAGATACATACATACATACATACATACATACATACATACATACATACATACACAGACAGATGATAGATAGAATTTATTGGCCAAGTGTGATTGGACACACAAGGAATCAGATAGATAGATAGATAGATAGATAGATAGATAGATAGATAGATAGATAGATAGATAGATAGATAGATAGATGATTGATAGATAGATAGATAGATAGATAGATAGATAGATAGATAGATAGATAGATATTGGCCAAGTATGATTGGACAAACAAGGAATTAGGTAGGTAGGTAGGTAGGTAGGTAGGTAGGTGGGTGGGTGGGTGGGTGGGTGGGTGGGTGGGTGGGTGGATGGATGGATGGATGGATGGATGGATGGATGGATGGATGGATGATAGATAGAATTTATTGGCCAAGTGTGATTGGACAAACAAGGAATTAGGTAGGTAGGTAGGTAGGTAGATAGATTGATAGATTGATAGATGATAGATAGAATTTATTGGCCAAGTGTGATTGGACACACAAGGAATCAGATAGATAGATAGATAGATAGATAGATAGATAGATAGATAGATAGATAGATAGATAGATAGATAGAATGAATGAATGAATGAATGAATGAATGAATGAATGAATGAATGAATGAATGAATTTATTGGCCAAGTATGATTGGACACACAAGGAATTAGGTAGGTAGGTAGGTAGGTAGGCAGACAGACAGACAAACAGATTAGGTAGATTAGATAGATAGATAGATGATAGATAGATAGATAGATAGATAGATAGATAGATAGATAGATAGATAGAAGATAGAAAGAAAGAAAGAAAGAAAGAAAGAAAGAAAGAAAGAAAGAAATAAAGAAAGAAAGAAAGAATGAATTTATTGGCCAAGTGTGACACAAGGAATTTGTTTTTGGTGCATATGCCCTCAGTGTACATAAAAGAAAAGATACATTCGTCACGAATCATAAATGATAGTCATAGGATACAAATAAAATCATATTAGGAAACAATCAATATAAATCATAAGGATACAAGCAACAAAGTTACAGTTGTACAGTCATTAGTGGGAGGCAATGGGTGATAGGAACAATGAGAATATCAGTAGTGGTGCAGACTTAATAAATAGTTTGACAGTGTTGAGGGAAATATTTGCTTAGCAGAGTGATGGCATTCGGTAAAAAAAAAACTGTTCTTGTGTCTAGTTGTCTTGGTGTGCAACGCTCTATAGCGTCGTTTTGAGGGTAGGAGTTGAAACAATTGATGTCCAGGATGCGAGGGGTCTGTAAATATTTGAAAGGATCAGGGAAGGATCGAGCCCAGTGCTTTCTGACGTGCCAGATGTCCAAGCACATATTTACCATTGAAACTTTCAGATTCTTAGCCCTTGGCCACAGCTTTCCCGTAGAGTTCTAAGCGAGCCCTTGTGGGAAGAGACAAAATACCCCCCAAAAGTTTGTGCATGTACCCTTGGGATGGGAGGACAAGGAATTGGAGTTTACAGCTGCAGGGCTTCCCCAGCTGGGCTGCTCAGTTAAAGCATTTGCTTAAAGGCTAGGTTTCAAATTTGCCTTTTTTTTTTTTTTTTTTTTTTTGAAGACGATAAGATATTGTTCTTCGTGTTCCTATACAAGGTGAAAAAATAAGAACCGCCTTTGGTGGGAAGTTAGCGCACCATGTGCCTTTGGTGTTTAGTCATGCTGGCCACATGACCATGGAGTCATCTTCGGACAGCGGTGGCTCTTTAGCTTTGAAACGGAGATGAGCACCTCCTCCTAGAGTCGGGAACGACTAGCACATATGTGCGAGGGGAAACTTTACCTATACACAGTGTAGTCTCCCACTTTTCTACGAATGGAATTTGCAGCAGTCAAGTATTTTCCAGTTGTACCTTGAGAGCAATATTTACAGTGTGAGTGTGTGTATATGTTCATTTATTAAGCTATTTATTTATTTGTGGGTGGCACTCGGGGCTTAAAACCAAACTATAAAATTAAACCAGCAACTCTGATAATAAATATTTAGGATTTCTTTCTTTAAAAAAAACCCTGAAGACACAAAGATGAAACTAATCAGCCAGCAAAAGTTGCTTAACCCCTCCCAGCCCGAACACATGGAGGAGTATCTTGGCTCTGCATATATTATAGATAGATAGATGATAGATAGATAGATAGATAGATAGATAGATAGATAGATAGATAGATAGATGACAGCTAAATAGCTTGAAATACATCTATACTAGTCTCCCTTTATTTATTTATCAGCACAAATACAACAAAATGTAACAAAAAGGCAACAGTAAAAATATTGGGTTTCTGCCTGGATCGTCTCTTGTGACGAGCCGAAGGACAGAGAATGGAAGTATGGGCATACCGGGGGTTGTAAAAAAAATCAGATAGATAGATAGATAGATAGATAGATAGATGATAGATAGATAGATAGATAGATAGATAGATAGATAGATAGATAGATAGATTGATTGATTGATTGATTGATTAACCTTTTTTATTTTTCCAGTATAACCATACATATTTTATGGATAGTGCATTGACTGGGCCAAGTCTTATTTTTAAACAACGTTAGCAGTAATAATACAAATAGTATGTGGCGTTCTCCCCTCCCAACTAATGAGTACTAGTCTCATTTTCCCAGAGGAGAAAAGATTAATAAGTCGAAGACAATTACACAACCCCTCAATTTTTAATGGTACAGAGAGAAAAGAGAAAAATATCTTAAAACAAAACAAGTCTTGTGGATGGGTGTTCAAATAATGCAAGCAAAAGAGATAAAAAGCACTCAGAAGGGAAAGTTTAGTAGACCCCCCCCCCCAAAATCAAAAAGAGATAACAAGATTCCGAGAGAGAGAGAGAGAGAGAGAGAGATAAAAGGACCCAAAAAAAATCTATAAATGATAAAATTGTGGAAAGATTAGGAGATGATGGATAATGAGAAAATATATTAATAAAATTAATATACGTACTAATATTATTTAAGAGCAAATTAAGTAAGAGCAACAAAGATGATTAGGGGACTGGAGGCCAAAAATATACAAAGAACTGTTGCCGGAACTGGGTATGTCTAGTTTAATGAAAAGAAGGACCAGGGGAGACATGGCAGCAGTCTTCCAATATCTCAGGGGCTGCCACAAAGAAGAGGGAGTCAAACTATTCTCCAAATCCCCTGAAGGCAGGACAAGAAGCAATGGGTGGAAATTAATCAAGGAGAGAAGCAAGCTAGAACTGAGGAGAAATTTCCTGACAGGGAGAACAATTAATCAGTGGAACAGAAATTGCCTCCAGAAGTTGTGAATGCTCCAACACTGGAAGTCTTTAAGAAGATGTTGAATAACCATTTGTCTGAAGTGGTATAGGTTTTCCTGCCTAAGCAGGGGGTTGGACTAGAAGACCTCCAAGGTCCCTTCCAGCTCTGTTATGCTATTCTACTATTCTAAAATGGGAAAATACTATAACCCCAATTAGTTCAGATTAGTAGATGGTAATTTAAGTTAAGGTAAGTTAACCATATTATTAATACTAACAGTGGGTTAAAATATATTGTGAATTTAAAATACTAAGGATTAGAAATGGTGGAGACTTTGAGATGCACTTCTGTGACTGATTGAATATTGTTAACAATTGGTGTTATTAGTAATCCCACACATTTGAAATATTGAAGCTATGGTGGAAATAATGAGTGATTTTTAAAAGATTGAATGGTAACATTTAGTAAGGGATAACAAACACAGGGTGCAAAGAAATGTGATTTATGTTTAAATGAATTAATGGGAAGATGTAAAAGGAATATGCTTACCATATTTTACGGAGTATAAGACGGATCAAGATTTTGAAGAGGTAAATTAAAAAAAAAAAAAGGTTTTGCACTCTGCAGACCTCTCAAATCCTCTGTACCCTCATTTTTTGTGAAAACACAGTATGCAGAGAGTTTGAGAGGCTTGCAAAGTGCTCCTGGGGGCTGAGGGGAGGGCATAAATGAAAAACAACCAGCCCATTTTTTGCCAAAAAAAGGGCATGCACAGCCTTTAGGACAGCGATGGAAAACCTTGCCATAAGCGGAGGGAGTTCAGGGGAGTTGTGCATGGGCGTGCCGCACCCATGAGGCCATGCGCAACCCCCCCCAGCGTGCATACACACATGACAGGGGCTCCCCCGCATTTTTTGCATGCTTTTTTCACCCTCCCCTGCCTCCAAAAGCTTTATAGGAGTCTCGGGGGGGGGGGGCAAAAACAGCATCCCCCGCACACACACACACACACACACACACACACACACACAGGAAGCCATCTGGAGGCTTCAGGAGTTTCCCTGAAGCCTCCGGAGGGCAAAAAACCGACCCTACGAGCAAACCAGAAATCACTTCCGGGTTGCTCATAGGGCCGATTTTAGCCCTCCGGAGCGTTCAGGAGCCCTCAGGAGGCTTCCCTGAAGCCCCCGGAGGACAAAAAAACGACCCTACAAACAAACCGGAAGTCACTTCCTGTTTCCTTGTAGGACCATTGTTAGTCCTCTGGAGCCTTCAGGGAAGCCTCCTGAGGGCTCCGGAGGGCTTAAACCGGCCCTATGAGCAAACCGGAAGTCCGTTCCTGAACTTCCAGTTTGCCCGTAGGGCCGGTTTTTTGCACTCCAGAGTGCACTTCCCTGAAGCCTCCAGAGGGCCTCTGGAGGGTGCGGGGGGGGGCTGTTTTCACCCTCCCCAGGCTCTTATAAAGTCTCGAGCCTGGGGAGGGCGAAAAATGGCTTTAAAAAAGGCTGAACTCAGCTTGCCAGCATGTGCGCTGGCCAGTTGACAGGGCAATGCCTTGCCTGCCCTGACAAATGACTCCGCGTGCCACCTGTGGCACGCCTGCCATAGGTTTGCCATCCCGGCTTTAGGAGGCTTGTAGAGTGCTCCTAGGAACTAGGGGCCAAAAACGAGCAAAAAAACGGCTCGTTTTTTGCTTGTTTCTGCCTTCCCCAGCCCCCAGGAGCACTTTGCAGGCTTCTCAAACCCTCTGCACATCCATTTTTGCGAAAGGGCTGGGGTTTCTGGAGGCCAAAAAAAGCTATATTCAGTGTATAAGACGCACCCAGATTTTCACCCTCTTTTGGGGGGGGGAAGGTGCGTCTTATACTCTAAAAATACGGTATATCTTTGTTTTTGTGGAGTGGGTGGGTTTCCTTCTTTATGTGCAGGGGGTGGGGAAATGCTGTGGTTATATCTTTTATTTCTGCTGCCCAGGCACTGCAGAGTGTGAGAACTGACCACCTGTCCTCTTTTCTTCCTCTCAGGGGGAGTCCAAGCGCATCACCTTGGTTCTCCAGCAACCCCCGACCGGTGGAAATGCTCCGGGACAGCGACAAGTTGTTTTGGGCAGCTTGCCTGGCAAGATTGTCCTTCAAGGGAATCAGCTGGCCGCCTTAAGCCAGGCCAAAGGGGTACCGGGTCAACCGGCCAAAGTGGTGACCATCCAGCTCCAGGTGCAGCAGCCTGGACAACAACAGCAAGCCAGCGGTCAGCCGGGCACTCAGAAGATCCAGCTCTTGCAGCCAACCACGGCCGGTCAGCAGAACCCTTTAGGCGTCCCGGCGGTCCAGCAAGCTCAAGTGGTTGGCGGCTCGGGCCAGAGGGTGACGGTCCCCGTCAAAGTCGTGCTGCAGCCGCAGGTAAGGGAAACGAACGAGCCCTCCCATAGGTTGGGCAAGAAGGCTTAAGCTCTGTTCTCCGGGGTTTTGACGATACAGCGAGTAAAATGGGGCCAATGATTCTTTTCCCCAGGTAAAAATTGGTGTTCTTTTTTTTTTTTAATTGAAAATTTAAAAAGCTTTTACAAATATTTACCTCCCCTCCCCACCCAAATCCATCTCTCTCCCCCACTTCTCAGAGCAAATAGAAGATATAAATAGCAATAGCAGTTAGACTTATATACCGCTTCATAGGGCTTTCAGCCCTCTCTAAGCGGTTTACAGAGTAATAGCAATAGCAGTTAGACTTATATACCGAAAGCAGATTTAGTGCATGTGTGTGAGTACCAAATTTGTACCTTCTTTTTGGAAATCATAATTATACTATATTGGGGTACCTGGTCCATGTCCTACTTCCCAAACTGGCAAAAAAAATGCCTTCCTCTGTTGCTCTTGCCTAGCGTAACAGAAATGTGTTTGTTTGTTTGTATGTATCCTGCTTTTATTATCTTTACAAATATCTGAAGGCAGCAAACCTTTCCAATCCACTTTCCTCTTCCTATTTCCCCCACAACAACCCTGGGAGGTTGGTCAGTCTGAGAGAGAACGACTCTCCCCAAATCAGCCAGCCAGCATTCCTATCAAAGGGGGGGGACTAGAACTCACCGTCTCCTGGGGATTGGCCCAAAGTCACCCAGCCAGCTTTCATGCCTGAAAGCAGGACTAGAACTCACCTGATGATTTTCGTTAAGTGAGCTTTACCCCGTTTTATGACCTTTCTTGCCATAGTTCTTAAGTGAATCGCCACGGTTGATAAGTTAGGAACCCACTTGTTGAGCGAACCTGGCTTCCCCACTGATTTCACTCGTCAGAAGGCCTCAAAAGGCGATCAGGAGACCTTCAGCAACGGTGATAAGTATGAACCAGTTGCCAAGTTGCTCTGAATTTTGATCACATGTTCACGGGGATGCGGCCAAGATTGTGACTGGTGTCGTAACTTTGCACGGTCACTAGAGGAACTGTTGTAAGTCGAGGACTACCTGTATCTGTCTAAGCGCCTTTACTATTAGGATACGTCAACTCCACGCAATCTGTGTTGGCTTAGAGAAGAAAGGATCTATTTTCCTTTTTCAGACAGCCTAGAAATTTAGTGGTGGAATGGGTTCTCCTCACCTGCCATTCCTCCCTTGGGTTTCTGAAGTTATGGAAGAATGGAATAGGAATAGCAGAGTTGGAAGGGACCTTGGAGGTCTTCTAGTCCATCCCCCTGCCAAGACAGGAAACTGCACCACTTCAGACAAATGACTATCCAACATCTTCTTAAAAACTTCCAGTGTTGGAGCATTTATAACTTCTGGGGGCAAGTTGTTCCATTGATTAATTGTTCTATCTGTCAGCAAATTTCTCCTTCATTCTAGATTGCTTCTCTCCTTGATTAGTTTCCACCCATTGCTTCTTGTTCTACCCTCAGGTGCCCTGGAGAATAGTTTGACTCCCTCTTCTTTGTGGCAACCCCTGAGATATCGGAACACTGCTATCATGTCTCCCCTAGTCCTCCTTTTCATTAAACTAGACATACCCAGTTCCTGCAACTGTCCCTCATATGTTTTGGCCTCCAGTCCCCTAATCATCTTTGTTGCTCTTCTCTGCACTCTTTCTAGAGTCTCCACATCTTTTTTACATCGTGGCAACCAAAACTGGATGCAATATTCCAAATGTGGGCTTACCAAGGCATTATAAAGTGGTATTAACACTTCTTGAGTCTATCCCTCTGTTTATGCAGCCTAGAACTGTGTTGGCTTTTTTGACAGCTGCTGCACACGGCTGGCTCCTATTTAAATGGTTGTCCACTAGGACTCCAAGATCCCTCTCACAGTTACTATTATTGAGCAAAGTACCAGCCTTTAGTAAGAGTCTTTAGGTCTTCAGTTTCGGGGACCTCTCCCCATCTTCCCACCTTCAGGTAGTGGGTTCCATCTTGTGAATACCAGCCTCATATCTGGAGAGAACCCGGAAGTTTCATTCAAGATGACTTCTAATTCTGTAACTCTCTGCAGGCCAGCTCGTCCCAAGGCAGCTCCTCGGGACTCTCGGTGGTGAAGGTGCTGAGCAGCAGTGAGGTGGCGGCCCTCCCGTCCTCCAGCGGCACAACACGGAGCAGCTCGGACGAATCCCGCAAGCTGGAGCATCAGAAGAAGCAGGAGAAGGCCAACCGGATCGTGGCAGAGGCCATCGCGCGGGCCCGAGCCCGGGGCGAGCAGAACATCCCCCGGGTGCTGAACGAGGACGAGCTGCCCAGCGTTCGGCCAGAAGAGACGGGAGAACGCAAGCGGCGCCGGAAGGGCGGGGGCGAGCGCATCCCCAAAGAGGACCGGCCGCGCAAGGGCAGGGGCCAGGGGGGATCCGGCAAGACCAAAGGACGCGGGAAACCCAGGTAAACAGCCGCAGAACATTTTCGGGAGGGAGGGGGTGTCTTCCTTTTCAAAGGAAGGAAATCCAGGTCATTTCCATTTGTGACTGTCTCCTTTTCCCCAGCACGATCACGCCAGTTGTGGGGAAGAAACGGAAACGGAACGCTTCTTCGGACAATTCAGACGCCGAGGTGATGCCAGCGCAGTCTCCGCGTGAGGAGGAAGAGGCCAGCATCCAGGTGAGCGCAGCGGTCGGTCCTCACTTGGGAGAGCGTTAGCTAATTGTCACCATTTCCCAAGAGAAAAGGGGGGCGTGATGACTCGGCGATAAAAGACAGATAAAAGCCGGAAATCAGAAAGCCCAGGTTTGAGACCCAGCGCCACCCAGTGGGATGAGCTCCCATTCCTTTCCCCAGCTCCTGCCAACCAAGTAGTTCAAAAATGAAACTAGATAAATAGGTACCACTTCCGTGGGAAGGGAACAGCGTTCCTGCACCTCATTGTATACTCAGGCTGGCCACATGACCACGGGCAATACTGGCTCCTTCGGCTATGAAATGGGAGGTGAGCACTGCTCCTACTGAACAGGGGAAATCTTTACCTTTCCCAAGAGGAATAGAATAGAATAAGGGATCGCCCTCCAGAGAAACCGAATTTCCGGGTTCTGGCACACCTGCCCGCCCGACAATCAGCTGGCCGGCGTGCATGCGCAGGGCGATTTTTGACACTGCTGCGTGCGTGAAGGGATCGCCCTCCAGAAAAACCAAACTTCCGGGTTCTGGTGCACATGCCCGCCCGACAATCAGCTGGCCGCTGTGCATGGCGGTTTTTGGCACTGCTGCGCAAGCAAAGGGTAGCTGATCATTGCGCGCACATGCGCGCCAGAAACTCATAAGACAAACAGGCACGGGCGTGCATGCCATGGCCCTATATCATTTCAGATAAATGGTTGTCTCTTCTTAGACACCCCCCCCCCCCAGTGTTATTTTCCCTTTCTCCATCTAAGAATTTAACTGGTACAGATGTATGGGTTTTTTTTAATGGTATGTTATTGTCATAGAATGGTGCAGTGGCCTAGAGGCAGAGCTCTCGCCTCACAATCAGGAGGCTGTGAGTTCAATCCTAGGTAGAGGCAGATATTTCTCTCTCTCTCAGCATAGTGAGAATATCTGGTGAATAAAACTCTGCATTGATGACAGGAAAGGCATCCGGCCATTAAAATACTCCGCCAGCTCTGTTCAGTTGCCCAGACTCCACCCCGCAAGGGATGATGGGGTCATTAGAAGATGATGATGAATGAAGATGTTCTTTTCCTTAAACCATCTCCTCTTCTTCCTCGCCTCTAGAAACGCCGTTCGAACCGTCAGGTGAAGCGAAAGAAATACACAGAAGATCTGGACATCAAGATCACGGATGACGAAGACGACGAGGAGCTGGATGTGACTGGGCCCATTAAGACCGAACAGCCCCCAGCTCCAGAACCGCCTGCTCCAGAACCCATCCCTGAAGGAGAGACATTGCCATCGATGCAGTTCTTTGTGGTAAAAGGGGCTTCCTTGGTCTGGATTGTCGTTTCCGCATAATGGCACAGCCGTCAATTTGGAGAGGTTTACAACAGGGGCGTCAAACTCAATTTCATTGAGGGCCGCATTAGGTTTGTGTTTGACCTCAGTGGGACTGGGTGGATGTGGCCAGCTCAGTGTCACTTGTGTCCGGGGCACCTGTGGTGACTGTGTGCTAAGGCAGACCCTCCCTCACTCTCATTATAAACTAACTTCCTTCTTTCCTTCCTTCCTTCCCCTTCTTTTTCTTTGTCTTTCCGCTTTCCCTTTCTCCTTTCCTATCTTTTCTTGGGTGCTCAAATGCAAAAAGGGAAACATTTCTCCTTTTGCTTTGTTTTTAGCTTGTTCTGCTAGACCTCTGCCAGTGAAAACGGAGCTCAGGGGGCCTGATTGTGGTTCCCCATCCCCGTTTTCAGCCTCCTGCAGCCTTCTGCCAGTGGAAACCGAGCTCCAGGCAGTTTTTGCTAGCAGAGGGCTGCAGGAGGCCCTCGCAGCAGAAAACAAAGCCCAGGAGAGCTGCGCGCAGCAGCCCTCTCAAGCTCCATTTTTGCTGGCAGAGGCACCGCAGGCTAATGGGTGTGGCCAGAATGCGCATGGTCTGCTCAATGTCACTGTCAGGGGTGCCAGTTGCATCCCGAGCAGTGTGCCAGCGAAAACGGGCTCCAGAGTTCCGTTTCCGGCTCTGACGGCCTCCTGCAATCCTCTGCCAGCTCTGTTTTGCCATCGCAGCTGGAAATGGAGCTTGGGAGCCGGTTTTCACTGGCAGAGCCACCGCAGGCCAGTTCCTCCAGTGTGGCCCCGTGGGCCAGATCTAAGCACTTGCGGGGCCTTGAGTTTGATACCCCTGGTCTAGAATATTTCAGATATTCTGCACATCATTTACAAAATCTGGAGTGCAATCCCGTCCCAGGGTTGCTCCGTGGTGAATTCATGGAATATTGTTTGCCTCAACTTACGACTGTTTGCTTAACGGCCTTCCAAAGTGATAGCAATCTTGACGAAACCTGACGTACGATCTGTTTTTGCACTTAACCGTACGGCCCCCTGCGGTTCCGTGATCGCAAATCTGGCCGATGACAACCCATTTTTATTGATGCAGCATCTTGAAGTTGCATGATTGAAATTGGCAGCCCCCTTTTTTGACTTTTCTTTTCTTGCTATTTTTGGGGGGCAAAAAAACAACTCTGTAGCTGGATCCATTTAATAATAGCATGGTTTGTGTTAGGTAAGCTTGGGAGAGCGAGTGTGTTCAGCAAAGCGTTGTGAGAGTTGTGTTTGAGAACACACAAACCAGCATACAGGGACACTGCAGTTTAAGTAGGCTTTTACTTTCGTGGAAACAGAGGTATCAGAGTCCATGAAACAGTCCAAGTCATACACGGATAAGACAGTCAGTCATCAACGTCTTTCAGTTAAGGGATAATCCAAATAACATTGTCCAGTAATCATATAATCAATTCGGTACACAAAGTTTGCTAACAGTTGCAAAACTTACAATAGCTCACTGCACTCAGCTCAGCCCAGCATCTAAGGAACAGAGAGAGAGCTAACAGGCATTCTGGCTCCCTCTTATGGCCGATTGAGGAATACAGCACCCAATCACACATTACAGTATGATTTAAAGAAACAGTTACAACATTGTTACATGATTTGTATATTGCCAACCCAACCGTTAGATTTTATTCCTAACAGTTTGCTTAGTAACCCTCCTAAAAATTGTAATAAATCAGGTGGTCTACTTAACAACTGCCGCAATTTAGGATGGAAATTCCAGCCCCAGTTCGGAGACTACCTTTCACGCAAAGAGGAAAAGGCTGTAAAATGTCCCTTAGCTTTGGGGAATAATTCAATTGGAGACAAGATTCCATCTCATTCAAATTCCTCTCCGCCTCCCCCCCCCCTCCCGGCCGCTTTGTGAGTTTCTGTAGAAAGATTTGTTCCTTTTTACTGGAAATTTGTCCCTCCTAGCTCTCAAGAGTCTCTGACCATCAGCTGTGCTCCTTAAGGCTGGTGAGGTTTAGAAGCCCCCAACAGACATTAAGTAATACTTGCAATTGTTTAGATTCACTATCTCCAACTTAAGAGCCACTGGTGGTATTTAGCTGGTTAGGTCCAATTCGAGCAAAACGGTAGTGGCAATAGCAATAGCAATAGCAGTTAGACTTATATACCGCTTCATAGGGCTTTCAGCCCTCTCTAAGCGGTTTACAGAGTCAGCATATTGCCCCCAACAATCCGGGTCCTCATTTTACCCACCTCGGAAGGATGGAAGGCTGAGTCAACCTTGAGCCGGTGAGATTTGAACCGCCGAACTGCAGATAGCAATCAGCTGAAGTGGCCTGCAGTACTGCACTCTAACCACTGCGCCACCTCTGCAGGTGGGCCACCCAACCTTCCCCGCCCCAAGGCGTCCTATTTAGCCACGTTTTATCACTTACAGTTTCGGTGCGGAGCAAACTGGTGGTAAAATTATGTGAAACCCATCTTTGTTAAGAGCCCACTAAATATAGCTAAGTCCTCAACAACCGTTTCTTTGGTGACCTACCAAGGCACGGAAAAAGGTGACTTACGACCGTTTCCCCCACACTTATCCCCATGGTCACATGATCTAAAAATTCAGACATTGCTCGGCCACCGACTCGTATTTATGACTTTGCAGTGTCCTGGGGCGACCTTTTGACAAGCAGAATCAATGGGGGAAAGTGTTCTGACCCAGCTCCCCAAATCCTCTGACATGAACTCATAAGATTCCTTTAATTAGGAGTGCCGTCAGCCCCGGGAAAAAAGCTTCTCTCTCAACGTGGGCTAACAAGTCAGGCAGGCCAGAAGATGAATAGTTGTTTGCCACACCTGTTCATCTCCGCCCCCTGCCTTTTATCCCCAGAGCTAGAGTTGGGTCTTCACTAGCAGCGGTGGCTCTTCCGTCCCAAGGATCAGCCCATAGATTTCCACTGCTCTCCTCTCCTCTGCCTTCCGCACATCCGTGCATCAGGCACTGTATCCAGCTGTTCCTCTTCTTCCTCAACAGCCACCTCCAGACCTGGGGGCTGTTGACTCTCCATCTGAGGGCTGACGGACGGCCCAGGCTCCACCTCTTGTCTCTGTCTCTGACAGCTTAATTCCCTCTTGCCAGAGGTCAACCACAGCCCTGATGTGGCCCTCAGTGAAACTGAATTTGACACGCCTGTGCATAGATGGAACAAAGCCGTTACAGAATCTGATATTTGTGGCTTTATGTAGCTCTCAAACAAGAGTGTTTGGGGTTGAGGACTTTGCCAGGTTCTTCCCCTTTTTTTTGGACACATGGAAGGTCCCAGAAACATCCAAAGGCCAGGCAGGGTGGCCCTTTGAGTGCCTTTATGAAGTCCTCTCTCTAACTATCCCTTCTTTCTCTCCCACCCCTTCTGCCTGAAGGAGAACCCGAGTGAAGAGGACGCTGCCATCGTAGACAAGGTCCTGTCCATGCGGGTAGTGAAGAAGGAGGTGAGAACCTTTGATCTGCTGCCAAGGCTTGAATGACTTGTGGCTTTCCAGATGGCCCTGCCCTCCTTTGTTGTAAGGATTTGCTTTTTCCAGACAGTGGGTGGACGGGGAAGGGTCCAAATCCATACGGCTCATTTTGCCCAGGCTCTTTATAGCAGACCCTCAAGATGCAGCTGCAGGGTTGGGCTCTCAGTCTACTTATCCTAAGGCAGATGTAAGACAAGTGGCTAGATGGTTAGACTAGATAAGATCAGTCAATCAGAATAGAGCTGGAATAGAGCTTGGAGGTCTTCTCGTCCAGCCCCCCAGCTCAAGCAGGACATCCCATACCATTTAAGACAAAGGACTCTCCAGTCTCTTCTTTAAAGACCTCCAGCGATGAAGTACCTACAAAATCTGAAGGCAAGCTGTTCCACTGGTTACCATATTTCTCGGAGTATAAGATGCACCCTTTTCCCTCAAAAAAGAGGCTGAAAATCTGGGTGTGTCTTATACACTGAATACAGCACTTTTGGCCTCCAGAAACTCCTCCCCTTCACCAAAATGGCCATGCATAGCTTTTGGAAGGCTTTCAGAGAGCTCCTGGGGGCTGGGGAGGGCAGAAATGAACGGAAAATGGCCCATTTTTGCCTCTCCCAGCCTCCAGCAGCACTAAGCTTCCTAAAGACTATCCATAACCTTTTTTTGACCAAAAAAAGGGCCGTTGTTTGCTCGTTTTTGCCCCGCCCCAGGAGCACCCCACAAGCCGCCTAAGGGCTATTCATGCAATTTGGGGGGGGGGAAACGGGCCCATTTTGGAGAGGTTTGCAGAGTGCAAAAACTTTTTTTTTAATTTTCCTCTTCAAAACCTTGCTGCGTCTTATACTCCGGTGCATCTTATACTTTGAAAAATACGGTAATTGTCCTCAGTGTTAAGACCTCTATTTAATGTAATTTAATTTAATATGAATGAATGGACGGCGGTGGAAATGGAGAGAGGGCCAGACAAAGGGATAGCTAACCTTTCACAGATTTACTTTACTTTACCTTTTACTTTTACTTTTCATTCATTCATTTGGCCTGTTTATTACTTATCTCACCAAGAGATGACTCTGGGTGGCTTACGAACATTAAAAGCCAATAAAACATTGAAACAACAAACAAAGATGAATGAATGGACAGATGTGGGGAGGAAATAGCAATAGCAGTTAGACTTATATACCGCTTCATAGGGCTTTCAGCCCTCTCTAAGCGGTTTACAGAGTCAGCATATGACCCCCACAGTCTGGGTCCTCATTTCACCCACCTCGGAAGGATGGAAGGCTGAGTCAACCTTGAGCCAGTGAGATTAGAACCACTGAACTGCAGATAACAGTCAGCTGAAGTGGCCTGCAGTACTTGCACCCTAACCACTGCACCACCTCGGCTTATGGATGGATGGGCAGACAAAGAGGTAGATAGCTAACTTTTCACTGATTGGTTGATTGATTCATTGATTGATTCATTCATTCATTTGGCTTGTTTGTTGCTCATCTCGCCCAGAGGTGACTCTGGGTGTCTTACAAACATTAAAAGCCAATAAAACACCGAAGCAAGGAACAATCATCATCATAGTACCGTGTTTCCCCAAAAATATGACCTGTCCTGAAACTAATGCCTTGCCACATTTTTCGCGTGGGCAAAAATATAAGACCACCTGTGAAAATAAGCCCCCTGGACAACCCCCCCCCCCTCCGCTCATCAACCTAGCGGTATCCCGAAGGCGCTAAAGTGGGAGCTGGGGGGGAGGGAAAGGCGCTCACGTTTGGCGCCTTTGGGATACCGCTAGGTTGGGGAGTGGCGTTCTGCCTGGATGGAGGGTGGCGTTGCTGGGTGGTTGTTCCCTTGCGTGCGGGCTCCAGCCTCGGGAGCAAAGCAGCCATGAGGTGACCATCTGTCCAGCAAACCTCCTCTCCAGCCGGGCAGAGCGTCATTCACTGACCTAGGGGGTATCCCTAAGTCGCCAAGCCACGTGGCGCTCTGCCCGCCTCCCAGCTCCTGCGGCTTGGGACATTTGGGATACCCCCTAGGTCAGTGAATGGAGCTCTGCCCGGCTGGAGAGGGGGGGTTGCGTGAGCGCCTGTCCTGCCCCCAGCAAGCATGCCTCCCAGCCTCACCATGTCCTGGCCAGGGCGTCGGCACCACCACACTCCGAGCATAACTTCTTCTCCCGCTTCCAAACTCCAAAACTCGGCTGCCGATTCTTCCAGCAGCGGCTGCTCTAGGAGTGCGCTTTATGGTTGTGGGCCAGCTGCCAGACAGAGAGTCTTCCAGCTGGGCAGAGCTCCATGCACTGACCTAGGGGGACCTAGGGGGTATCCTAAGAGCCGAAGTGGCACAGTGGTTAAATGCAGCACTGCAGGCTACTTCAGCTGACGGCAGTTCGGCAGTTCGGCTGTTCAAATCTCACCGGCTCAGGGTTGACTCAGCCTTCTATCCTTCCGAGGTGGGTAAAATGAGGACCCGGATTGTTGTTGGGGGCAATATGCTGACTCTGTAAACCGCTTAGAGAGGGCTGAAAGCCCTATGAAGCGGTATATAAGTCTAACTGCTATTGCTATTGCTATCCCAAATGTTCCAAGCCGCGGGAGATGGGGAGTAGGCAGAGCACCACGTGCCTTGGCTGTGCCCTCCTGTTCGGAAGCCCGCTTGCGGAAGGAGCAGTTGCCTGACAACCCCAAAACAATAAGCCCTCCCCCTATAATAAGCCCAATGCCATATTTCGTCAAAAGAAAATAAGAAAATAAGATTTGGGGGGAAAGACGGTAATAATTGGAGGAGATCACAAGAAATGCAAAGGCCTGCCAATAGAAGTAGAATGACTATGGCAGAAGAAAGTAAAAGGTTTTACCAAGAGTAATGGGCCTCTCGGGTGCAATCTGCAAAGCAACGGGAGCATCACATGAACACTACACGGGAGCCTTGATAAATTCATTATCAGTCGATTGCAAAAGGCAGGTTGACTGGGAACGGCTTATATCCTACGACGACACCTCTAACAACACAAAACATCAGCGTCTGCTGTTGTGGCCCAGCAGGCGCTGTTGGAGCTGCCGATGGAGTCTGATAGCGAGGGACCCTATGAGTCGGCTCTGGAAGATGTGGAGGACTCTGGGCAGTGTTCAGACTCCGAGCAGGGACCAGAGAGGCTGGTTGGCCACGAGGTGGTGCCTGAGGCATGGAGCAGTGGGAAATGTCAAAGGGAATTTGACCCTGACGTCAGGCACTGGAGCAGTGGGGAAGAGCAAAGGGAGTTTGTCCCTGACGCCAGGCAGAGAAGGGCGGAGAAGCGACGGCAGCAATTACAGAGACAGACTCATAGAAGATAATCAGGCCCAGGTGGTTGTGGTTTGGCTCCTCCCAAGAGAGTATATAAGAAGAGACTTTGGGAGGAGACTTTTTGCAGGACACAATCTTGTACGTATCTCTTATCTGTGGGAGTCTAGGTTGCTGCCAATGTCTTGTCTGTGAGTAATTACTGTGAATAAAGCGTGGCTAACAGTAAGCTTGTGTCGGCGTGACTCACCGGACGGAGGGGGGTCAGAACAGTCTCCCTAACCCAGGTCCTTGGGAAGGACTCGATAGGTGGATAAAAATGCCAGATCCTGTCTGAACGTCTGGCTGACTGCAACTAAGCATAATTTGCAGCTAAAAGATGGGGAAGAAAGGGAGCAGGATGCATATGGGGCGAGGTGCAGGGGGTCTTGTCTTAATCTGTTAGCCATCTCCAGCATGACGTTCCCCCCCACCCCCACCTGGCCAACTGGCAGAGCCCAGTCTTCAGTTCTTTTATTTATTTTACAAAATGGCCCTTTAGCGGGGGAGCCATTTAGAATAGAAGTACATTAAGTCTAGCAACAGAAAGCAGGCGCTGCTTCTAGAACCCATGATAGAAGTTTTTTTATGTTTTTCAACCTGAGTTTGATCGTGGCTGGGAATCCAGATGCAAAGACTGTGTTTGAATCATGTTCTTCTCCTTGGAATATTGTATCCCGTTTTGGTCACAGTATAAAAAGTTGAGATGTTGTTGAGCGCAGAGAAGCAACTAGGATAATTAGGGGGCTGGGGGCTAAAACATATGAAGAATGGTTCCAGGAATTGGATCTAGTAAATGTCGAATCTAGTAAAAAGAAAGTCTAGTGACTTGATAGCAGTCTTCCAATATTTGAGGGGCGAGAGTAGGAGAAGAAGCAATGGATGGAAACTAAATCAAGGAGAGAAGCAACCTAGAACTAAGGAGAAATTTCCTGACAGAACAATTAATCAATGGAACGGCTTGCCTCTAGGAGTTATAGGTGAGGTTTTTAAGAAGAGGTTGGACAACCATCCAATGTCTGAAATGGTATAGGGCAGCGCCCTCCAACATTTCGGTCCCCAAGGACCAGACCTGTTCCATGGAGAAAAGTTTTTCGAGGGACCGGAGCGGGTGCGGTTTCACATCCCACAGATGGGGCTTCACTTGTTTGTGGTTCCTGGTTTTCGGTGCCAGTCCATGGATGGGGCTGAGGACCCTCGATATAGGGTCTCCTGTTTGAGGACAGAGTTGGACTAGAAGACCTCCAAGATCCCGTCCCACTCTGTTATTCTGTTTATCCTCCTTACCTGGCACAAATCCCTTCCCTCTTCAGTTCTCTGATTTTGTTGGTTTCTTTCCTCCATTGGCAGCTCCCCAACGGGCAGTTCACAGAAGCAGAAGAATTCTTCGTGAAATACAAAAACTAGTAAGTACGCCACTCCCTTTCCACTTTCAAACACACCCAGCGCTGGGCCGTTGAATAGAAAGGGTGTGTGAGGGTAATAATTTAAGAGCTGACCAGCTGCTACGATGATGTAATGCTGGGAATGAGTCAGCAAGGTTTTTGGGCTGATATCACTTTAAGAGCCTGTAATAAGAAGAGGCCCTGTTGCGGCGTATCTCTCCTTATGTGCTTCTGTGCTGTAATTGCTGTTTTTTTGAGGTCTGACTAAAGTATGTATATGTACATATTCTTTGTAGATAAAACCACTATTTAAATACAAACCTCTGATTACTGTACTTGCTCCTGGGTAGTCTCACAGTCACATTGTGCACTCTTGACAGGGTGAAACACAGATCTGTGTTGTATGCAAAGGATCATTGTACCATTGTTTCCCATCCCATCAAAGTTACTGCCCGAAATGGTAATGGAATGCTTGGATTGACCCAGTTTGGGAAAAGAACGAAGTTCTGGAGCCAAATCGCTGTCAGGGTTGAACTACGGGATCCTTGGTGCTCTCTGAGCTTGGGTATTTTCTTGCAATCGTTTCATTACCCAACTAGGTAATATCAGTGTTGATGTTACCGAGTACAGGCGATCCTCGAATTACGACCACAGTTGAGTCCCGAATACCCGTTGCTAAGCGAAACATTGGTTAAGTGAGTTTTAACCCCATTTTACAATCTTCCTTGCCACCGTTGTTAAGCGAGAATCACTGAATTTCTCGAGTTAGTCATGTGGTTGCCAAGTGAACCTGGCTTCCCCCTTGACTTTCCTTGTCAGAAGGTCGCAAAAGGGGATCACGAGACCCCAGGGCACTGTGACCGTCATCAACATGACCCGGTGGCCAAACATCTGAATTTTGATTGTGTGACCATAGCAATGCTGCAACGATCATAAGTGGGGGGGGATCCTTTTTTCAGAGACGACGTAACTTTGTAACTAAATGAACTATTAGAAGTCGAGGACTACCCGTACCTACATAAATAATGACATCACATAGTTTGGTAATGAAATATCTGCCATAAACCCACCAAACTTGGGTGTCAAACTCAAGGCCCGTGGGCCAGATCCACTCCGCGGGGTGCTGTCAGGTTTCCTAAAAATGCCCTAATTGATTCATGAGTATCGAGCCAAGTTTCAATACAAAACTAGTCATTTATTAGGAGCACCATTAGGCAAGGCCTTTTTGCAGTCAGATCTAAGCTTTGTTTGAATTATAGCTGAACTTTACCCCTGTTCCTTCCCTCCCCCCCACCCAGTCTGTGTCGTAAATCACATTCCCCTATGAGGTGCACCCCTCCCAAGCCTGCTGCAGTAATCTGAGATTCAACTCTAACCGAAAGTATGCGTGGAATGCTCTCCTCCCACCTTCTCTCACCATGACAACTTTAGGAGTTGACAGGTGTTTAAATCTGTCCCGCGGGGCCTGGCCTGGAAATAGCAACGGACTGTGGTGCCTCTGGCAACCAAAACAGGGTGTGGGGGGGCTTCGTGAGCCCTCCTCCCCCATGCCCCATTTTGGCTGGCCAAGTGCTACAGGAGGCCATGCAGGCTGAGAACAGGGAGAGCACTCGGGCGGCCCCACACACCCCATTTTGGCCAGTGGGGTCCTGCAGGAGGCATCTGTCCTGCTTCCCCAACACCCCCCCCACCCCTTTCCAGGGATGAGGACTACAATGTTGATCTGGCCCTAAAAAAATCCAGTTTGACACCCCGGCCAAGCTCAAGGAACACCAAGGATCCCACCTCTTCCCATTGATCCAGTGCTTTCTTCCGGGTGTCCATAATTTACAATACCCTCCTCTCTCTCCTTTTCTCCCCAACTCAGCTCTTACTTGCACTGTGAATGGGCCACCATTGCTCAACTGGAGAAGGACAAGAGGATCCATCAGAAGCTCAAACGGTTTAAGACGAAAATGGCTCAGATGAGGCACTTCTTCCACGAGGTACCCGTGACGATAGAAATCTAGGCAGACTCTGGAGGCCGGATTGCTCAGCCGGCCAGTGGCTCGTTTAATCCCAGTTGCTAATACTCGTGCGGGAGTCGACCCCGTCTCACGCTATCCTGTCTCTTTTAGGATGAGGAGCCTTTCAACCCAGACTACGTGGAAGTGGATCGCATCCTGGACGAATCGCACAGCATTGACAAGGACAATGGGGAGGTGTGTTGGTACTTTTCAAATTAATTGATGGGGTAGAACATGAAAATAGCAATAGCACACGGCTTCATAGTGCTTTAAGCAGTTTAGAGAGTCAGTGTATTGCCCCCAAGAACCTGGGTCCTCGTTTTAACGATCTTGGAAGGATGGAAGGCTGAGTCTACCTTGAGCCGGTCAGAATTGAATTGCTGACAGTCAGCAGAGTTAGCCTGCAATACTGCATTCTAACCACTGCGCCACCATGGCTCTTAAAGAGTAGAGTAGAATAGAATTCTTTATTGGCCAAGTATGATTGGACACACAAGGAATTTCTCTTGGGTGCATATGCTCTCATTGTACATAAAGAAAAATAAAATACTTTCATAAAGAATCATAAGATACAACATTTAGTGATAGTCATAGATTACAATCAAATCGTACTAGTAAACAAATAAAACAATATAAATTGTAAAGATACAAGCAATGTGGTTATAATCATAAGTGGGAAGAGATAGGTACTAGGAAGGAAGAGAAGAATAATAGTTATACAGTCTTAGTAAATTATTTGACAGTGTTGTGGGAATTAGTTGTTTAGCAGAGTGATGGCGTTCGGGGGAAAAACTGTTCTTGTGTCTAGTTGTTTTGGCGCTCAGTGCCCTGTTTTGAAGGTAGGAGTTGAAACAATTGATGTCCAGGATGTGAGGAGTCTGTAGATATTTTCACAGCCCTTTTTTTGACTCCTGTAGCATACAGGTCCTCAATGGAAGGCAAAATTGGTAACAGTTTTTTTCCACTGTTCTAATTATCCTCTGTGTCTGTCTTGTTTGGTTGCAGAGCCAAACCAGACAGTTATGGAGGTGCAGATGATAGACTCAATAATTCCTCCGTAGAACTGAATCAGAAGCTCTTTGGGCAGTTTGAACTTTCTGAGTTGGCGCAGAAAGAACAGGCTTTGTTTTGCTTTAAGATACTTAAATACCGGCTGCCTGATGAGAAGGCTGTAGCTACCTAAGAACGTCACGAGAACCACGCTGGATATGACCGGTGGCTTTTGTGTTCTGGCATTCGGAGTCGTTGGCCAGCTGGATGCATTTGGAAAGTTTATAAACCCAAACATTCAGAGTCCATTTCTGGCAATTACATATGCAGGTCTGCCCCCTAAGATTCGAGAGGTAACAAACAGCCGTTTAATATTGGTAGCCATTGTGTTGTGGCCCAGCAGGAGCCGTTGGAGCTGCAAACAAACTCCGACAGTGAGGGGCCCAGTGAGTCGGTTCTGGAAGATGTGGAGGACCCTGGACAGAGTTCCGACTCAGAGCAGGGACCAGAGAGGCTGGTTGGCCACCAGGAGGTGCCTGAGGCTTGGAGCAGTGGGGAGGAGATAAAAGAGTTGCTCCTGGACGCCAGGCAATGGCGGGCAGATAGATGCAGAGAAGAACTACGCAGATACGGAAGATAATTGGACCCAGGTGGTTGTAATTAGGCTCCTCTCAAGAGAGTATATAAGGAGAGACTTTGGGAGGAGACTGTTTGCAGGATTCAACTTCATTACCAACGCTGGAGAAGCTCTTGTGCATATTTCTTATCTTGGCAGTCTGGATTGCTGCCAAGGTCTTGTCAGTGTGTTAATTTACTGTGAATAAATCGTCTAGCAGTAATCTTGTCTTGGAGTGCCTTGGTGTACGGAGAGTGGGGTCAGAACACCATTGATAGCTGCCTGCTGAAATCCAAGCACAACCCCTGAGCAGAGAGTCACTTGTGTGCAGTTTCTCAGGGCTTCCTCACCCCTCTGAGGCACCATGTATTCTGACCTAGGCTTCCCCAGCAGCACGAAGCTGAGTCCTCGTCCTGATAAGCCCCTTTTATTTAATTTACAGTGAATTCCTCTCCAGCAAAGTCCCGGTACACAGTCTTTCAAGATGGTTCACAATTACCGACCTTTATCAGGCTTGGAGAGTGGCCAGGCCGATATCTTTCAGACACCGCAATACTTGGCAAGAATGCAGGAATGAACTAATTGTCTCCTGCAAACTCCACTCCCCTTTCGCTCCTCTTTTATTCCCTATGGGAGGGGCCATTCACCGTCCACCTGTGGTCTTACTCCCAAGTCGACTCTTGTTCCTTAGCTGTTCCCTTCGTCTGGCAACTCTGTGCATGCACACCCTGGGAACAGGCTCCAGCTGTTCTTCCGCCCCACTGATGTCTGACTGCGAAGGCAGCTGATAACTTGTCAGATGCCCATCTCTGCCTCCGACACAGAGCCCTCATCAGAGCCTTCCCCAGACTCCAGAACTGGCCCATGTTCCTCCCCAACCTCCTCACTGTCCCCAAATCTGCTGCCAGCTCTACTGGCCGCTGGCAGGCCACAACACCCTGGGCTTCCTTCTTACCCTGCTGCCTCTCTGCTCAGCAACTGAAAATTCTCCCTGCTATAATCCAAAACAAGATCCTGAGCAAAGAGAGCACATGCTTAGTCCAGTAGGGCCTATCTAACCCACCTGAGACACTCCACATTCTTTACCTTACTGTACTAATTCTGCTCTCTGGATTTTGGCTCCTTACCATCTTTGGGGGGTGGCTGGGGCTGGCGGGGTGTAGTAATTAAGCCAAAATCTTCAGAATATCAGCTCTTTCTACACTCTGCCAAAGGAGTTCAGCTCCTTCCAGAAATCAGCCAGCCAGCAGAAACGAGGGAGTCGTGCTTGCAAGCAGTGAGCTTGCAAGCTATCCCGCTGGCTTCCCCACTGACTTCCTGGGGAAGCCAGTGGAGAAGATTGCAAATGGTGATTATATGAGCATAAGGTGGCTAGCAACTGTTCACTTAGTAATTTAATAAGTTAGTAACTGTTCATAGGGTGCTTAGTAAAGTTGCCAAGCCTGCAGATCAAAATCATAAGGCCACAGGAGTGGTAGTGTAACATTTTGCATCAGCCAGAAATGCTTTATTGCCCCTAAAACACTTTTTCCGAGGCTGTCGTAATTCCAGACCATCATTAAATGAATGGTTGCGAATTGAGGAACCCCTGCGTTGAATTATGCCACCCATCGTCTCTCATCTACAAAACTCAAGCCTGTTTTCCTAGTAGGATGAGATTTCTGTTCCAGCACCTAAACATGGGAATCCGGGTGCTACATTCCTGGTTTTGCTGAAAAAAATGTCTTTGACGCTGTCTGTGTTTTCGTTATATTTTGTTTGCTTTGATCTTGGGAGTTTTGTCGCCTTTAAAGATTGGACTTCCATGAACTATTCCATTTATGGTAGTTCGAGAGAAAAGCCATTTGCACAAAAGAATAAACAAGACTAACACTGTACTTGCATCTCTCTCTCTTCCCCCACTTCTTCTCTCTTCATTGGTCTCCCCCATCTCCCTCTCTTCCCTCTCTCCCACTCTCTCTTCTCTTCATCCTCTCTCTCCCTCTCCTCCCATTCTCTCCCCCCACTCGCTCTTCCCTCTTTTTCCTCCTCCCTCTCTCTCCCACCCTCTCTCCCACTCTCTTCTCTCCATCCTCTTCCTCTCTTCACTCTCTCTCCCCCCTCCTTCTCTCCTCCTTCTCTCTCCCCCTCTCCTTCCCTCTCCTCCATCTCTCCCACTCTCTCCTCCATCCTCTTCTCCCACTCTCTCCCTTCCTTCCTCTTCTCCTCTCACTCTTCCCTCTCCCACCCTCTCTCCCATTCTCTCTTCTCTCCATCCTCTCCCTCTCTCTCCCTCCTCCTCTCTCTTTCCTCTCTACCCCATCTCTGTCTCTTCCCTCTCTCGCCCTCACTTCCCCTTGCTCTCCCCCTCACTCTTCCCTCTCTCCCCCTCTCGCTCTCTTCCCTCTCTCCTTCTCCCCCCTCTGTCTTCTCTCTCCATCACTATCCCTCCCTCTCCTCCCTCTCTTTCTCCCTCTCTCTTCCCCCTTTCTCTCTCCCCCTCCCTCTTCCCTCTCTCCCTTTCTCTCCTCCCACTCTCTCTTCTCTCCATCCTCTCTCTTCCCTCTCCCCCTCTCTCATTCTTCCCTCTCTTTCCCCCTCTCCTCCCTCCAACCCTCTCCCTCCCTCTCGCTCTTCCCTCCCTCCCTCTTGCTCCCCTTCCCCTCTCTTGCTCTCCCCCTCGCTCTTCCCTCTCCCCCTCTCGCTATCTTCCCTCTCTCCCCATCACTCTCCCCCATCTCCCTCCCTTTCTCCTCCCACTTTCTCTCCCCCTCTCTTCCCCCTCTTTCCCCCTCTCACTCCCCCTCTCTCTTCCCCCTTTCTCTCTCCCCCTCTTGCTCTCTCCCTCCCTCTTCTCCCTCTCTCCCCCTCTCGCTCTCTTCCCTCTCTTCCCCCTCTCTTTCCCCCTCTCTTCCCTCCCTCTCTTTCCCCCTCTCACTCCCTCTTTCTCCCCCTCTTGCTCTTTTCCTCTCTCTTCTCCCTTTCTCCCCCTCACGCTCTCTTCCCTCTCTCTACCTCTCTTTCCCCTCTCTCTTCCCTTCTCTCCCCCTTCACTCTCTTTCTCTTCCCCGCTCTCTCCCCCCTCTCCCCCTTCCCTCTCCCCCTTCCCTCTCCCCCCCTCTCCCTCAAACATTGTGTAGCCGGTGATCTATTACCTGGTAAAGTGGTGTTCGCTCCCTTACGAAGACAGCACGTGGGAGCTGAAAGAAGATGTGGACGAAGGGAAGGTCCGAGAGTTTAAACGCATCCAGTCCCGGCACCCTGAGCTCAAACGGGTGGTGAGTGACAACTGTATTCCCTACACTCTAAAGCAGAACTCTCCAACCTCGGCCACTTCTAAGACTTGTGGCCTTCAACTCCCCAGAACTCTGGGTGTTGAAGTCCACAGGTCTTAAAGTGGCCATGTTTGGAGAACCCCTGCTCTTAACCTCCTGGCTTTATCTGCTGTGCTAACTTAACCTTCTGGTTTCGTCCACTGGTATTTTGGAACCGTGCCTGTCTTTGGATAGCTATTCCTTCACATGTGCAGACAGATGTCTGACTCTCCTTGATACTGAAAAAAAAAACAACCCTTAACTGATCTCTGGTACCTTCTCATTATTACAGGACAGGGAACAAACAAAAACAAAAGTCCATTGCAGATTTAATAATCGGTAGCTTTTGTTATTATTATTATTAGTATTCTCTCCAGGCTTTTCTTTGAATGAGTGGATTCTAATCCCACCTTAGCCATGAAAGCCAGCTGGGTAAGTTCTAGTCCTGCCCTTAGGCATGAAAGCTGGCTGGGTGACTTTGGGCCAGTCACCAGGAGACAGTGAGTTCTAGGGCTGTCTTAAGCGTGAAAGCTGACTGGGTGACTTTGGGCCAATCACGTGGAAGACAGTGAGTTCTAGTCCTGCCTTAAGCATGAAAGCCAGCCAGGTGACTTTGGGACTGTCCCAGAGGTGGGTTCCTATCAGTTCGGTAGAACTTGTTCATCAAATCTACCGAACCGGTTAGAAGAGGTTCCACCAGCGGACCCGGAAAGCAGGCCACACCTACAAAAGAGGTTCCAAAATTTTTTGAAACCCACCACTGACACACACACACACACACACACACACACACACACACACACACACACAGATTCACACAGAGAGAGAAATAGAAAGAAAGGAAGAATGAAAGAAAAAAAAGAAAAAGTGAGAGATGAAAGAAAAAAAGGAAAAAGGGACAGAGAGACAAAAGGAAGGAAAGAGAGAGAGAAAGAGAGAACACATGGCCGGCAAGCCACTCCCACCAGGTCACATGGCTGGCAAGCCACTCCCACAAAGGAGGCCACACCCACAGAGTAGGTTCGAAAAAAATTTGAAACCCACCACTGGACTGTCCCTCTCTAGGTCCAACTCATCCCCGAGGGTTGTTGTGGGGGAAAATAGAAGTAGAGAAGTATGTTGGATATGTTCAGATATTTGTAAAAATAATGACAGGAAAGGAAGAGAGAGAGAAAGGGAGAAAGGAAAGAAAGAGAGAGGGAGAAAGAGAGAAAGAAAGGAAGGAAGAATGAAAGAAAAGAAAAGAGGAGGAGAGAGAGAAATCTAAAAAGTATAGAACCTGGCAGACAGTACATATCATGTTGCAAAATTCCCTATGTGGTTTATGGAAGGTGATACATCTTTTGCTTCATATGGTAACGTCAAAAGAACAGGTAGAATTGATATTACCAACCTCTGATAGGAGACAAAACAAGAAAAAGGAGGAAGAAATTTACAGGGGCCGATTTTTTTAAAAAAAATAAAAGAGGGTAGTCCATAGAATTACTGACCCAAATGAATGAAAAGTAAACCTTAACCGTAAAATAAAAAATACTCTTTCAGCGTGTTCAACAAAAAAGTATTCTCTCTCTGTTACGTAGTTGGCATCTAATTTGTAAACATTTCTTCCTTAGGCTCGACCCCAGGCAGGTTCCTGGAAAAAGCTGGAACTTTCACACGAATACAAGAATGGCAACCAGTTGCGCGAATATCAGCTGGAGGGGGTCAACTGGTTGCTTTTCAACTGGTACAATAGGTGAGGCTACAGGCAGGGAAGCCCAGAGGAGAAACTCAGGTTGGTTAGGGGGCTTTGTTCTCGAGTAGAGTTCACCGACAAAAGGGCGAAAAAAAGCGCGCCTGACTAAACCGCGGTGACAAAACCGTGAGTTCTAAACCGTGCCGATGAATGAGCGCTGAAGCGCACCGACAACAGCGCACCAACAGAAGCGCGCTGTAAACCTAACCCTAAACCTAAACCTAACCCTAAACCTAACCCTAATCCTAAACCTAACCCTTACCTTAACTTAAATCTCGCTTCTGTCGGCACACTGTTGTCGCAGGATTGATGACATCGCGTTGATGACGTCGCAGTTTTAGCGCCGCTTTTTTGTCGGCACGCTTTTGTCGTGCGCACGTTTGTCGGGTTATGCTCAAGTAGGAAACCATGCTTTCTTATGTCAGTTGCGAAGGTTGGGCTTTCTATCTGTGGCCAGGAGCCATGGTGGCTCACTGGTTCGAAATGCAGTATTGCAGGTTAACTCTGCCCACTGCCAGGAGTTTGATCCCAGCCGGCTCAAAGTTGCCTCAGCCTTCCATCCTTCCCGGGTCCGTAAAATGAAGATCCAGATTTTTAGGGGGCAATATGCTGATTCTGTAAGCCGCTTTAGAAAGGGCTGTAAAACACTTAGGAAGCGGTATATAAGTCCAAGCGCTATTGCTACCCACCCCGGTGCCATTATTTTGAGTGGAGGTTTTTCCAAAACCCAACGTCAGAGAATTTTTAATCATAGCAGCGTAACAGAAGGAGGGATGTCAATATAACTCAAGCTTGAAAATGGTTGGCTTCAAATTCAGAACAAAGTTGCCCTTCGTCCCGAACGGGAAACAAAATTTTGACGTCGGTTTTTGTTATTTGGATGCTTCCTGTCATTAGACACAAATTGGGACTCTTTAAATTAGATCAGGGGTATCAAACTAAATTTCATTGAGTTTTTAGATCAGGGGTATCAAACTAGATGTCATTGTTTGACCTTGTGGTGGGTGGGCGTGGCCAGGGGGAGTGGCGAGCTCGATGTCACTCATGTTGGGGGCACATGTGGAGGTCCGAGCGCTCACACGGCCCTCCCAAGATCCGTTTTCATTGGCAGAGGCACCGCAGACTGGGCCGCTGTTTCCAGGCTGGCCCTGCGGTCTAGATCTAAGCACCCCATGCGCCGAATCCAACCCGCAGGCCTTGAGTTTGAGACCCCTCGGTTAGATGGTGCTGTTCAGCATGGCTGATCACCCAACCTATTTTTGTAGACGTTCTGAGTGGAGAACTGAATTGACTTGAACATATCAGGATTTGGTGCAAATGTGTGTCTCTACCCACTTCCAACTGTATCACTGCCCCCTCCACAGGCAAAACTGCATTCTGGCTGACGAAATGGGGTTGGGCAAAACCATCCAATCCATCGCTTTCTTGGAGGAAGTATATAACGTGGGAATCCGGGGGCCCTTCCTGGTCATCGCCCCTCTGTCCACCATCACCAACTGGGAGCGGGAATTCAACACCTGGACCGAGATGAACACCATTGTGTACCATGGGAGCTTGGCCTCCCGCCAGATGATTCAACAATACGAGATGTACTGTAAGGATTCCCGGGTAGGTAAATGGCGAGAGACATTCTGTGGGGATGGGGAAAATCAGGGAGCGCAGAGAGCTTTTGGTAGAGATGGGAGGGGGACACCGCAATATTAAGATAGTCTTCAACATACAACAATTCACTCAGTGACCAAAACTACAACGACACCGAAAAAAGCGACTTGGAACCATTTTTCTTTTCTTTTCTTTTTTTTAATAAATCATTTTTATTGAGCTTTTTACAAAACAAAACATAAAAAACCACGTTCTCCATCCATTCTTCCCATTCCTAAGACATCGGCATATCCCATTTGGAATCATTTTTCACAGTTGCGACCTTTCCAGTATCCCCCACGTGATCAAAATTCAGAACTTCTGCCATCAAAAGGGTTGGTTGTTAAGCGAACTGTGCCCTGTTTTACGACCTCTTTTTTGGGGGGTCATGGCTGTTAAGCAAATCACTGCAGTTGTTAAGCAAATCGTGTGATCGTTAAATGAGTTCGGCTTCCCTGTTGTCTTTGCTTGATGGAAGACACAGATGGTGATAACGTGATCCTGGGGACACCACAGCTGTTGTAAATACATGCCCATTCTGAAGCCCCCCAGTTTTGATCACCTGACTGGGGATGCTGGGTGGTTTTGCAAGCATGAGAATTGACTGGAAATCACTTTTTTCCATGCTGCTGTCACCGAACGGTCACTTAACAAATGGTCCTAAGTCGAGGACTACCAGTAATGATAAAAAAAGTGGACTCCAGCAAATTTTCTGTATCACTTGTTCTTCCCACCTATTTCTGGGAAAATGCCTGAGGTAAATTTCAGGACATAAGGGAATTCTGCATTTCCTCTAGAAAGGAACAAAGCAATTATGGTTAGGGGTGGTTTTTTTGAGGATGTTATTCTTTTTTTGGGGGGGTCTTCATAAAGTTTTATTTTTATTATAAAAAATACAAAGAAGAGGAGAAAAAATAGAAAATTAAGGGAAGGGAAGGTAGTGGCGAAAAGTGGGCATGGGATACAAGGCAAAAGAGAAAAAGAAAGAAAAGGGGCATTGACTTCCAGCTCTTCTTAGCAGAGTACAAAATAAACACTCCAACTTCAACTTTTTGTTTTAACACAGACACACACACACACACACATATACACATACATACATACACACATATATACACACACACACACACATATATATATATATACACACACACACACACACATATATACATACATACACACACACACACACACACACACACACCAGTGGTGGGTTTCAACATTTTTTAGAACCTCTTCTGTCGGTGTGGCCTGCTTTGTGGGAGTGGCTTGCCAGCCATGTGACTGTGGGCGTGGCCAACTTGTAAAATGTGGTGAAACTCACTTAACAACGCTCTTGCTTAGCAACCAAAATGTTGGCTCAGAAACTCTGACATTTGAAGCACCCACATCTTAAAGCTGTCAAGTTACAAGACCCTTGCACCCCTAACCCTTTAGGAAAAATACCCCCAGGGGTGTTTAAACTTGACAGCTTTAAGACTTGTGGACTTCAACTCCCAGAATTCCTCCTCCAGTCATGTTGGCTCAGGAACTCTGGCATTGAAGTGTGCAAGTCTTAAAGCTGTCAAGTTACAAGACCCTTCAACCTCTAACTCTTTAGAAAAAAAACCTCAGGGGTGTTCAAACTTGACAGCTTTAAGACTTGTGGACTTCAACTCCCAGAATTCCTCATCTTGCTCGTCATCTTGATGAGGGGAAGGGAGCTGGAACTGGTTCTAAACGGCACTGTAGATTTGTGGAACCTCTTCTATAGAAGAGGTTAGAACTGGCAGGAACCCACCACTGATATATACATAAAAATATATAACTGCTGGCAACAAAATTTCAGGGGGTGTACTCACTTCTGTGATATACTCTCTGTGTGTGTGTGTGTGTGTGTGTGTGTGTGTGTGTCTGTAAACTAGCCATTCCTATAACACCAAATCTTTCTAATCAACAAAATCAAAGTTTCATATTTTTTTTCTTCACAATCACAAATTTCAGAAGTGATATCCAAATAACGACATATTTTCCTCTTTGAATAAAATCATCATGATCATCATGAATAAAATCATCAATTTAACCATCCCTGCTTTATCTTCCTTGCTATTGAGCCATAATAAGAGCCAAGGTGGCGCAGTGGTTAAATGCAGCACTGCAGGCTACTGCTAGATCAGCAGGTCAGCGGTTCAAATCTCACCGGCTCAGGGTTGACTCAGCCTTCCATCCTTCCGAGGTGGGTAAAATGAGGACCCAGATTGTTGGGGGCAATATGCTGACTCTCTGTAAACCGCTTAGAGAGGCCTGAAAGGCCTATGAAGCGGTATATAAGTCTACTGCTATTGCTATTGCTATTGAAATAATGTGTATTTCCAATCTCAACTTTTTGCTTTTACGCATTAATATACATATATAACTCGCTATTCCTATAACTCCAGATCTTTCTGATCAACAAAACCAAAGTCAAAGTTTCAATTTTTATTTCTTCACAAGCACAAATTCCAGAAGTGATATCCAAACAAAGACATATTTTCCTCTTTGAATAAAATCATCCATTTAACCATTCCTGCTTCATCTTCCTTGCTCTGGAAATAATGTGCATTTTTCTATTTGCACCTAGTAATCTTTGGGATTGCTTGTGATTTGGTCAAGTTTTTGGTGGATTTGGCTGCCACCACAGCAGGGCTGGATGATCTCGTCAAGGCTTGGAAGCTAAGCAGGATAAGATGGGTTAATATTTGGGAAGGGCGCTCCCCCCCCCAAGCCCTCCCCCCCCCCCCCCAGGATTGTAGATTGTTCTGGGAAGTGACACTGGAGAAGAAGATGGTGGCCAAACTCTTCCAAATTTTGCCTAGAAAACTGCTTTGCTAATGACGTTCCCAGAAGTTAAGTTTTTACTTCTTGCTCGCTTCTGCTCCCTAACAGGGTCGCCTGATCCCAGGCGCCTACAAGTTTGACGCCCTGATCACCACCTTTGAGATGATCCTGTCGGACTGCCCTGAGCTGAGGGAGATCGAGTGGCGTTGTGTGATCATTGATGAAGCTCACCGCCTGAAGAACCGCAACTGCAAACTGCTGGACAGCCTCAAGCATATGGACCTGGTAGGAGCCAAAGCCACCTGTTCTGCTTGCGAAATATTTTTTATGGATACGTTGCTGGATTTGCTGCTTTGGAGCTTTCCCTTGAGAAGCACCTCCAGCATTGAGAGACTTCTCATTGTGGAGAATAAGAAGTATAGAATAACAGAGTTGGAAGGGATCTTGGAGGTCTTCTAGTCCAAGCCCCTGCTTAGGCAGGAAACCCTACACCATTTCAGACAAATGGTGGTCCAACATCATCTTAAAAACTTCCAGTGTTGGAGCATTTGCAATTTCTGGACACAAGTTGTTCCATTGATTAATTGTTCTAACTGTCAGGAAATTTCTCCTTAGTTCTAAGTTTCTTCTCTCCTTGAGGAACCCCTGAACTGGGGCTGGGTTGTGGGAATCTGACTTTTGGAGGTCGACGAGTCATAACACATCTCTTGTTGGTTGAAACATTTGTGTTGTAGCTGCTGGAGCTACTAAACAGTGCGGTGCTCTCCCCTGATGGCCACACTCATCCTCCCCACCACCTTGGGCCCCGCAACCAGGGGATGTGGCTCTTCCGGGCTAGTCAGTCTGGCCAGCAGGAGGACGAACAGGTAACCCTCCTCCAATACAGTCCTCCTGCAGCATTCTGGGGCCTCCGCACGTCCCATTTTCGCCTCCCGGGCCTCCAGGAGAACTCTGATGGCCATTAATGGAAGGCAGGGAGACCCCAGGTGTTCTCACGCTTCCGGTTTTTCGCCTCCCTGGCCTCTAGAAGCACTCTGATTGGCAAAAACATTGATCTTACCTTCCAGTTCCAGCCCGCGGAGCTCACGAAAGTAAGGCCTATGTTCAGCCGATGGGTGGGGGGCGGTGGGTAGGTGGGGCGATGTGGTCAGGGCAGCCTTGCTGACCTGCATGAGCTGGATTAATGGGTCAGCAGGCCGTATCACGCCCATGAGCCGTAGTTTCAAGGACCCCTGGTACTTGGGCCAGTGGTGAAATTCATATTTTTTTACTACCAGTTCTGTGGGCGTGGAAAGGGAAGGATATTGCTAAATCTCCATTCCCACCCCATTCTGGGGCCAACCAGAGGTGGTATTTGCCGGTTCTCTGAACTACTCAAAATTTCCACTACCAGTTCTCCAGAACCTGTCAGAGCCTGCTGAATTTCACCCCTAGTCTAGGTCTCCTGCTTGAGCAAGGAGTTGGACTAAAAGACCTCCAAGATCCCTTCCATCTCTGGTATTCTGTTGTTCTAGGGCTATGATGGCAAAACTATGGCAAACGTGCCTGAAGTAGCACATGGAGCCATCTCGTCTGGCATGCGCGGCCTTGCCTGTTCCTCTTCCGGACTTCTGGTTTGCATGTATGCGCAATGATCAGCTGGCCTTCGTGCGTGCGCTCTTCCTGGAAACTGGAAAAGCTGGTCTTCTGTTTTTTGGCCTGAGTATGGGTGTCAGCCAGTTGATTGTCGCGCACGGACCAGCGGTAGCATTCACTTGCCTTTCCTACCAGTTCGCAAATGTAAGAGAGCATTTCTGCGCATGTGCAGTGTTTGTGCATTATGTCGGGGCAGGTGGTCGGAGCCTCCCGCACCCGCTGCTACCGGTTTGCCCGAACCAGAGAGAAAGGAACTTTTGTCCCTTACCTGAACGTTTGTTTTCTGTGTGTAGATATGGGAAGGGCTACGTGTGAGTATCAACACACCTGATTGGTCCAGAGACTGAAGGAATTTCTTAGCCGCACCTCCTCCTTCCTTCTGGCTCCCAGTTTTCCGTAAGGCCGCAGCAAGCAGTCCACCTGAAAGGCATAACAAGACAATCAGGCCACCCCCAGCCCTTCACCTAACCACTACGTCTTGCTAGGGAAGAATGTAGCCCCTCCCATATCTACACACAGAAAACTAATGTTCAGGTAAGGACCAATGTTCCTTCTTCCTGTGTATGATATGGGAGGGGCTACACGTGGGACATACCCAAGCTATCGTCCCTAGGGAGGGAATCTAGGACGTAGAAGCTGGAGTGGCTATCACCTGTTGGAGAACCCTGCGATCAAAGGAAGCCTCAGCAGACGCCGATATCCAGCCGATAATGGCGAATAAAGGGAGATGGGTGGACCATGTGGCCGCCCTGAAAATGTACTTGAACGGAGCCCTGGTCGACCAAGCTGCCTTGGTTGCTGCACTTCGCGTGGAATGGGCCATAATCCCTGCGGGAGGGCCCTGACTTGGGACCTCATAAGCCGTGACAATAGCTTGCTGAATCCACCTTCCGATGGTGGAAGTGGTGACCCTAACTCCCAGGGTAGCAGGTAGGAACTACACAAACAAAGCCTCAGACCTGCGGGTCGAGGCCATGCGTCGTAGGTATATCCGAAGGGACATCCAATCTGTGCCACTGGCATTTCCTGTCATGAGAGGGGGCAGGACAGAAATTCGGGAGAACCACCTCCTGCGCCCTGTGAAAAGGGGTGTTCACCTTAGGTAGGAAGGACGGATCCAACCTGAGGACCACCCAGTCCTGATGAAACACACAGAGGTCCCCCCTGGATGACAGCGCCCCCAGCTCCGAGATGCATCTGGTCAATTTATTTGTTATTACCACCAAGAACGCCACCTTTAAGGTCAGGAGCCAAGGGTGGACCATCCTCAAGGGCTTGAAGGGTGACCCCGTTAGAGCCCGCAGAACCAAGGGCAGATCCCAGAAGGGGAATCTATGTATCGTGGGCGGGCGAATATTTGCTGCCTCCCGAAGGAATTATTTGACCGTCGGGAGTTGGGAAAGAGGAACAAGACCCTCCCCGGGGAGCATCATAGACAGTGTCACCACCTGGCAAAAGAGGGTGCTATGAGACAACCTCCAGTCCAACCTGCCCTGCAGAAAGTCCAGGACCCGAGGGGAGAGGGATGCAGAAGCTGCTGAAACGTTCACAGAGGCACACCACCTCACGAACTCCACCCACATAGAATCATAGATCCTAGTGGGCAACGGACGCCTCGAGGCCTCTATGGTCGCAATGATCCTTGAGAGGGTGGCATTCCTCATGAGGCTCGGTTCAAGTGCCAGGTGAGGCTCCAGATGGACCAGAAGCCCCTGGCACAAGGAGATCTCCTGAGGAATTCTCCACGGGCGAGATGGACATCTGGACCAGGTCCACGAACCATGGCCGTATGGGCCAGTGCGAGGCCAGGAGAATGATGACAGCCCTCTCTGCCTCTACCTTCCTCAGGGTCCCCGGAATCAGGGGAAAGGGTGGAAAAGCGTAACATAGTCCGCTCAACCAACTGCTCCACAGGGCATCTGTCCCCTCTGCTCCCCGCGCTGGAAACCGTGAAAAGATGTATGTGAGTTGTGCGTTCACTGGGGTGAGGTCCACCAAGGAGGTGCCAAATCTCTGGCAAATCCTCTGGACCAGATTGGGGTTGTGCTGCCACTCCCCGTGTCCACAGTCTCACGGCTGAGCTAATCGGCCTGTTGATTGGTCGTCCCTTAGATGTGCTATGTCACTATCGATGACAAGTGCCTCTCTGCCCATGACCTGAGCTTCTGGGCTTCAAGCCACAGGCTCCTTGAATGTGTGCTTCCCTGGTGATTCATGTGCGCTTTTTGGCAACGTCCGTCAGAAGAAGAACATGCCAGCCGGCCAAAGGTTGTGAAAGTGGCGAAGTGCCAGACGAGCTGACTTCAACCCCAGCCAATTTATATTGTGGCACAGGTCTGACACAGGATATCGACCCTGTGCCAGTTGGGAGCACGTCAGCGCCCCCCCCCCCCCACCAGCTGAAAAGGCTCGCATCGATCCCAACCGTTATGCAGGTCGGTTCCCTGAACTCGACTCCCCGATCCAATGCTGGGGAAAGCCACCACCGGAAGGAAAACCTCACATCTGCCAGCAAGGTGATGAGAAGTGCAGAATTGCTGAGAAGTCGCCATTGGTACGGAATGAGGGCCCATTGAAGAGGCCTGGCATGCAGACATGCTCATGGTACGATGCCATTTCAAGAAACCATCTTGCCCAGGACACGGGACAGGTCCAAGATGGAAACGGACCTTTTTGGGTGCACCTGCTGAACCAAGGTCCAGAGGCTCAACCGACATTCCGAAGAAAGCAGCACCCATCCCGACACTGAGTCTATGATTGTCCCGAGATGAAGAATCCTTGTCGAAGGTGAGAGATGACTTTTTGCGAAATTCACGGAAAAACCCAGTGTCTGCAGTGTCGGGATTGTGAGATCCAGATCGCGCCGTGCCTGCTAGGGGGACTGGACCGGGACCAGGATGTCGTCGAGGTAGCAGACAAGTCTCACCAGAATAGATGCAGGTAAGCCGCCAGTGCCATCAGGACTTTGGTGAAGGTGCGTGGAGCCAAAGCCAGCCCGAACGGGAGGGCCCTGTACTGGAAATGGCACCCCGACTGAGAAAACCTGAGAAATTTGTGATGACGAGGGAGAACCTGTAAACCAGATAGGCATTCAGTTGCTTGAGATCGAAATCGCCGTCCACGCCCCCGAACTCTTCGAAACAACAAAAAGATTGGAGTAGAACCCCAACCCCTGTTCCGCCAGCGGAATCAGCTCTATCACCTGGATCTTCAAAAGGTGGTGGATGGAGAGATCCATCAGGTGACACCGCTCCAGGTCACTCGATGGAGGAAAGGTCCCGAAGAAGTTTGGGGGAGAGGAGAGAAACTCCAGCCTCAAACCATCCCTCACCGTGAACAGAACCAGGCATCTCCGCCCAATGAACCACAGAGACAGGCGGCCGCCTATGAGAAGACTCGGGTTTGAGTAATTTCCCTTAGCGGTAGGGACGGCCACCACCAGCCCCGCGAAAGGGCCGCTTGGACTGGCTCTGAAAACGGTTCCTATCCTGGTAATAAGGGCAAGTATTCTGCCTATCTGATCTGGGGGAGAAGTACCTATGGCTCTGATAGTTCGGTTCGGGCGCCTTATAAGAGGACCTGCAGTAATACGTGGCTGGACGGGCATCCACCTGCTTAAAAGTGGAAGGCAACACCTTTTTCTTATCTTTATTCTCTATTAGGATAGGATCCAGGGTCTCCCTGAACAAGGAGGAACCCGAGTAAGGCACTGCTGACAGATTCCATTGGTTCTTATTTTGCACCTGCCAATTGCACAGCCAGAGGAGATGCCTGGCCATCAAAGAAGTGGACAGGGCCCGAGACACATACTTGACAGAGTCAAGCGTAGCATCAGCCGAAAACTGGGTCACGGACATGATTTTAGTAATATCCTGAAGGAGGCGTTGATCAGCCGCCGGAATACGGTCTCGCAACTGGCACAACTATAGAACCGTAGCACGGTTAAAATAAGATGCTGCAGCCACTGACTTAATGGCCCATGCAGCTGCCTGGAAATTCTTACATAAGGTAAGCTCTGCCCGTCTATCCTCAGGTTTAAGCTTATCAGCAGCGTCACTCGACACTATGGTCGAGGAGGTAGCCGAAGCCGGCACTGGTGTATCCACAGAAGGGACCTGGAGAGCCTGTGCAAAGGTCTGACCAATATTATAGAAACAACAGTCGTTACTCCCTGGATTGGGAAACACCAAAGGCTGCACCCACTGCTTCTTCACAACCTCCAGAAAATGAGGAGGTGTTGGAACCTCCTCCTTATCTGATGATGTAGCAGAAAACATGGCTTGATCTAGGTCCCATGGCTAGGAGCCCCAGGGGTGCTCTCCCCCCAATTTAGTGATGGCCCTATCCTTGTGCAGGAGTGTTTTGAAATGCGAAGGAACAAACAGGCCCGGGAAGGCTGGGGGGGGGTCAGGAGGAAGAGCCTCCTCATCCTCAGAGAAATCCACCTCATGCTGGGCTTCCTCCCCAATCACAGACCCTTCGCTAAACACAGAGGGAGAGCGGGCCCTAGAAGCCTCCCTGGAAGAGGCCCTGTCACCGGAGTGCCGGACCTAAGAGCTCTCACGAGGTTCCCTGTGGCACAGGGAGTGGGCCCCTTGATGCTTTAACCCAGAGGCTATGCCCTTAGAAATGTCTGAGGAAATTAGCCTCCTGATGCTTTTAGGAAGAAGCTCCAGATCTTCCAGATCCTCCTCAGATGGCCCATATGACACAGCCTCAACAGGGGCTAAAGTAGGGGGAGGGAGATAATACCGGGAAGTGCCCTCAAGAGGGTCTCCCAAAACATCCCTGACTTCCCTAGGAGAAGGGGAGAGGAAGGTGAGACCTCCTGCCTATAGTACCTGGAAGGCCTAGCAGGAGACCCAGTAGAAGAGGGAGAAGGGCTGACTGTTGATCTCGATCTATACAAAGGACTGCGGCCTCTGGCACGCTGTTCCTGCTGCCTGCCAGGAATCTCTCAAGTGGTAGCCCTAGAAGGGCATTGGCCAGCCAGTTTGGAGGACGCTGCTCTGGTCCGGGGCCTGGGGTCGCTTTCCTCTGCCCCCGCGTCCCTTCCCAGTGATCCTGGCCCAGTCTCAGCCCTGGTGGCCGCCATTGTATTCACGATCCAGCACCGCCTCTTTAAACTGCTGCAAGTCCTCAGGTGCTGCAGCTACAGGAGTCTCGGCTGCTTCCAGCTTCCAAAAATGGTTCCCCCTGCCTCAATTAGTGGCCGCGATGCTGGGGAACCGCTCCAGCAGTCGCCGCCACTCTCAAGATGGCCGCCGCCTCGTGGCTCTCCTCAGACACTCAAAATGGCCACCAGCACCTGAAAAGTGCTGACGCGATCACTGCGGGCCTCCTGGTGCTGGAAACAAGCCGCCAAGCTTCTCGCCGGAGCAGCTGCTCTCAAAAGCTGCAAATCAGAGCCTGCACCCCCAAAGTCCCAGGGACTGGGCAATGCTCCGCGTGGCCAACAGGGTGGAGCAGAACACCGATCCAGCTCTCCACCCCCTCCAAGTGGCAACAGAATAACGGCCCCTTTAATGGCCAGCAGCTCACAAATTTAGAAATTAGAGTAACCAATCATTCCAATCACAAATTAAGTTCACAAATCGTTGAAGCAGGAACCAAAAAAACACAGTCTGCTTGGACCAAAAACTGAAGGAAAACTGGGAGTCAGAAGGAAGGAGGAGGCGTGGTGAAGAAATTCCTTTAGTCTCTGCACCAATCAGGCTGTGTTGATACTCACTTGTAGCCTCCCCCATATCACACACAGGAAGACCGGCTGAATACCACCTCTGGTGCGCATGCGCTAGTAATTGGAAGACTAGCTTGCCAGCATGCATGCACATGCCAGAAACTGGAAGTTCATTTTCCAGCGTGCACATTCCCTCTGGGCAGCTCCTCTTCCGGGTTGTGGTTCTGACACGTGCACTCCCTTTTCGGCAACTCGGTGCCAAAAAGGTTTGGCATCCGTGTTCTAGAGTACTGTGGTCCCATCATCTGTCTTGATGTCTCTTTCCATCTTTCTCCCTTATAGGAACATAAAGTGTTGTTGACAGGCACCCCTCTCCAGAACACAGTGGAAGAATTGTTCAGCCTCCTGCACTTCCTCGAACCCTCCCAATTCCCCTCTGAATCGGAGTTCCTCAAGGACTTTGGGGACCTCAAAACTGAAGAGCAGGTAAAAAAAGGAAGCGCTTCGATGTTGGCATTCTTTTTTTCTCTTTCTCAGCCACCCATTTCCTCTGCTTCTAGCTTCCTTTCTGGCTTTTTTTTTGCCCATTATTTGCATTCTTATACTTCTGCAATGTGCCTGAAAAGTAGGTAAACCATCTTTAAGAGATGGACATCCTGTCAGAGTTTATTGCAGAAAAATCAAATCCACAAAGCACAGACAGATAACTGATGCAGCTGGATTCATTAACTTCTTTACATACATGAATGAATAAATGTACAATACCAACAGGTGATTCTTCCAAGTAAACACAAGGCAGGAGAGTTACAAGAAAACACAAGCAGATTCATTTCAGCAGACCAGAGAGATGGCTAGCTTACTTCTCAGAGCAGCAGACTGCTTAAGTTTCTGTTTCAATTCTGTGCACAGACTCAGATCTGTTTAAGCTTCCATTGGCTCACTTAGTTGCTGTGCCTATTAATTGGCTGATCTTGTTCCCATGTCTCTCCCAGTCATGAATATTTTAACACATCTTTTTCAGTCCATCTGTCTTAAGAAGCCAACAGTCCTTGCAAACTCGTTTCATTGTAGCTTGCTCCACCTCAAGATGTCAAAGGCTCTAAATGCTGCTCTTTCCCACCCTCCAGGTACAGAAACTGCAGGCAATCCTGAAGCCCATGATGCTCCGGCGGCTGAAGGAGGATGTTGAGAAGAATTTGGCTCCCAAGCAGGAAACAATCATTGAGGTGGAGCTGACCAACATCCAGAAGAAGTACTACCGGGCCATCCTAGAGAAGAACTTCAACTTCCTCTCCAAGGGGGCGGGGCACAGCAACATGCCCAACCTTCTCAACACCATGATGGAACTACGCAAATGTTGCAACCACCCCTACCTCATCAATGGTAAGTGTGAGGAAATGGATGGAAAAGCTTTTTGGGGTGCAGATAATGGAAGGATTGAACTGCCTAGAATGCAGATTTGGAATGGAATGGAATAGAGTTAGGAATAGGATTAGTATATAGAAAAGGATTAGGATTAGGAAAGAGAATAGAATAGAATTGGCAACACAGGATAGAATAGAATAGAAAATAGAATAGGAATAGGATAGAATAGAATAGAAAATAGAAATAGAATAGACTATAAATAGAATAGAATAGCACAGAATACAGTAGATTTTTTATTGTCCAAGTTTGATTGGGCACACAAGGAATTTGTTTCCATTGCACAGTGTTCTCAGTGTACATACAAACAACAAAGTGATAGGTCATAGGTCATATTCATTAATCATGTTACAAACAACAAGTGATAAAATCATAAGATACCAATAAGGGTAAATAGCATGAAAGATGAGAAGGATAATAATAGCACTATAACCTACTACATGTGTAAATGTCTTTAGGCCTAAAACAGTGCAATGGGAATTACCATATTTTTCGGAGTATAAGACGCACCGGAGTATAAGACTCACCAAGGTTTTGAAGAGGCAAATTAAAACAAAAAGTAGATAGATACAGGGATAGACAGGGAGAGAAAGAGAGAGAAATACAGTGGGTAGGTAGTGAGAGAGTAGGTAGGTAGGTAGATAAAGGGATAGAGAGAGAGAGAGAGAAATAGAGAGAGAGAGAGAAATACAGTAGATAGGGAGAGAGAGAGAGTAGGTTGGTAGGTAGAGGGATAGAGTGAGAAATTTATCAGCACAAACATAACACACACACACACACACACACACACATATATATTTATATTTATATTTATATTTATATTTATTTAAAGTCACAACCCCTGGTATGCCTCAATTATGGGAGGAAGCTAACTGCTTCTATTCTCTGTCAATCGGCTCATCACAAGAGTCCATCACGACAGAAACCCAATATTTTTACTGTTGCCTTTGTTATATTTGTGTTTTATTTGTGCTGATAAGTCTCCCTTTATTTATTTATCAGCACAAATAAAACATATGTGTGTTTGTGTGTGTGTGTGTTTTGTGTTTGTGCTTATAAATAAATAAATAAATAAAATAAACAAATTATCAGCACAAACACAACACAAATGTAACAAAGGCAACAGTAAAAATATTAGGTTTCTGTCTGGATGGTCTCTTACGACGAGCCGATGGACAGAGAATGGAAGTAGTGACCTTCCTCCCATATTTGGGCATACCAGGGGTTGTGACTTTAAATATACATACATACATACGATCGATAGATAGATAGATAGATAGATAGATAGATAGATAGATAGATAGATAGATAGATAGATAGATAGAGAAATACAGTAGATAGTGTTTCTGCTGGCACAGCACCTGATCAATGTAATTCTCATCAATCAGTTAAAGAGCTTTCCAAAAGGAAAAAAAAAGTTTTTGCACTCTGCAAAGCTCCCAAAAATGGCCCGTTTTTCATGAAAATGGGCCCATTTCCCCCCGCAAAAAAGCATGAATAGCCTTGGGGGGGGGGGCTTGCAGAGTGCTCCGAGGGGGAGCAAAAAATGGCCCGACTTGTTTTTTGTCAAAAAAATTGCATGCATAGCCTTATGGAGGCTTATAGAGTGCTGCTGGGGGCTGGGGGGGGAATGGTCCATTTTTCTCTCATTTATACCTTCCCCAGCCCCCAGGAGCTCTTTGAAAGCCTCCATAAGGATATGCACAGCCATTTTGGTGAAGGGGCGGGGCTTCAGGAGGCAAAAAAATGCTGTATTTGATGTATAAGACGCACTCTTTTTTGAGGGGAAAAAAGGTGCGTTTTATATTCCGAAAAATACTGTAGGGGTTCAATTAGATCTAAGTGGGGAAACTGCTCTTTGCAAAATAAAGGCAGTCTGCAACTTACGTTGGTCACTTAGCAACCATTCAAAGTTTTGACAGATCCCCAAAATGGTACTTGCGACCTGGATTCAAAGTTTAAATTGGTCATGTCGGTTCCTTGACTTATGATTGTCATGATATATAATGGAAAAATCGAGGATCTCTTAAGGTCGTAAGTCAAGGACCAACTGTAAACTCAAACATATGATTACTTGGAGCTTCTTAAGTCTCTGAGATATTTTCTTAGGCACAGAAAGTATCCTGTTTAGGTCACCAACCTTTCGGACCTCAGGGACTAGTATATTCATAATTTTAAATCTTGTAGACCACTGATGTGATCTACCCAATGACCAGCTGTTTGAGCATGGCTAGGTGGTCATGTGACTGGGTGGGCATGGCTAATTCGATGTCATTCACGTCGAGGGGACCCTTGCCAGCCTCTACTGCTGCCCGGACTTCTTAGGGTCCCAAAAGGAAGCAGTTGTTGGAGCAAAGCAGCCACCATGAGAAAGAGTTGGCAAAACAGCTGGCTCAGTTCAAATTGGATCTGAGCGAGAAGGAGGCTCAGCAGAAGCACATTACTGAGGACTACAAGCATAGGCTTTCCAAGCAAAGGGAAGGCCTGCAGGAGTGCAAGGCCCGGTACTGGTGCCTGGAAGTTCAGCGGGCTGAGATGGTCAGACAATTCCAGGCTATGATGCTGTCCCACTGGAAGAAGGCCCTCTGGCTCTTCGCCACCAACGGCTCTTCCCTCCAGCCTTCGCCCAAAGCCCCACACCAGGAGGCTGAAGCAGACCTCATGTCACAATTTCTCCCCCCCCCCCCGACCTCTACAAAAAGACCCCCAAGGGGGAAACTCTGCCGCAACACAAACGTTCATTGCACGTATCTGGCCCAGGAGCCGTAGTTTGAGGACCCCTGATTTAGTGCAATATAAAAAATGCAAATAATTTTTCTGTGGACCACCAAAACTTTCTCGTGGATCACCAGTGGTCCACGGACCCCCAGTTGGTGACCCCTGGTTTAGATACACAGTTGGTACAAACAACAATCGAAGGGACATCAGTGTCAGGTTTCCTAAAAATGCCCTAATTGATTCATGAGTATCGAGCCAAGTTTCAATACAAAACCAGTCATTTATTAGGAGCACCATTAGGCAACGCCTTTTTCGCAGTCACATCTAAATTTTGTTTGAACTATAGCTGAACTTTACCCCTGTTCCTCCCCTCCCCTCAGTCTGTGTCGTAAATCACATTCCCCAATGAGGTGCACCCCTCCCAAGCCTGCTGCAGTAATCTGAGATCCGACTAGCCAAAAGTATGCGTGGGACGCGCTCCTCCCCCCTTCCCTCACCATGACAACTTTAGGACGACATTCAGTTGATCAAAATGCTATTTGCAATGGCTTGGTTTGTTCTGAATTCTCAATCTTGGTACACACACACACACACACACACACACACACACCACACACCAGTGATGGGTTGCAGGTGGTACGCCCCAGTACGGGTACCGGGTACCGTTCCAGTACAGTACTCTGGAGGGCTCACCCGCCGGCCGAGCTCTTTACCTGTATTTGAGCTCTTCGGCGCATGGCACCTGTTTGACGCTCCGCCAAGCAGCTGGAGCGGCACAGAGGCATCTCAAGAGGTAAAGAGGCATGTGCACGCTGCGCCCGTTCATATGGTGGACGCCAGGCCCAGTTGCACTATACCCGTTGCAACGAGCTCCAGAACCCGCCACTGACACACACACAGACACACCGAAATGTGGATAATTCCTTCATCTGCATTCTTTTCTCTTCCCCTCTCCACCCCAAACTAGGTGCCGAGGAAAAGATCTTGACGGAGTTTCGGGATTCCTGCCACCACCACGTGCCCCATGACTTTCCCCTGCAGGCCATGGTGCGTTCCTCTGGGAAATTGGTGCTGATCGATAAACTGCTTCCTAAGCTGAAAGCCGGAGGACACAAGGTGCTGATTTTTTCCCAGATGGTCCGTTGCCTTGACATCCTGGAAGACTACCTCATCCAAAAGAGGTGAGAGCTTGTGCAGCGATGATGATGAGGATGGTGTTATCCCTTCAGTTGTGTCTGACTCAAAGGGCTTCTCCACATCTTCTGATCTTGCACTGCTTCTTTGGGCCAAAGGTGCTTTTTCAGGAGGCACCTGGACTTTCTGGTTTTTTTCTGAAGAGGTTTCGCTTCTCACCCAAGAAGCTTCTTCAGCTCTGACTGGATGCTGAGGAATGGAAGGATTTATACTCCTTGCAGACAGCTGATCATTTGCATCCTTTTTAGAGAGTCCTTGAGGCCACTTGGAGTCCCAAAGTTGCTTTTTCAAGAGGCAACTGGACTTTCTGGTTTTTCTTGGAAGACGTTTCACTTCTCACCCAAGAAGCTTCTTCAGTTCTGATTGGATGCTGGGGAATGGAAGGAGCTATATTCCTTGCAGACAGCTGGTCATTTGTATCCTTCTAGAGAGTCATTGAGGCCACTTGGAGACCCAGAGTTGCTTTTTCAGGAGGCAACTGGACTTTCTATTTTTTTTTTTCTTTTGAAGACCTTTTGCTTCTCCTCCAAGAAGCTTCTTCAGCTCTGACTGGATGGTGGGGAATGGAAGGAGTTATACTCCTTGCAGACAGCTGGTCATTTGCATCCTTTTAGAGAGTCACTGAAGCCACTTGGAGTCCCAAAGTTGCTTTTTCAAGAAGCAACTGGACTTTCTATTTTTTTTTTCTTTTGAAGATGTTTCGCTTCTCACCCAAGAAGCTTCTTCAGCTCTGATTGGATTGCGGGAAATGGAAGTTTATTTTCCTGAAAACAGTCTAGTCATTTGCATCCTTCTTAGAGGGTCGTTGAAGCACTTGGGCTTTATCTCTGTCCTCAGGGTCACCTGAGTAGCGCTAATGGTTCCCGTAGTCTGCAATTTTTCCCTCTGGAAACTCATGGGGGGGGGGAGGGGGATTTCCAGAGGAAAAGAACTGCAGACTTCAGGAACCAGGAATGAATGCTGAGCTACAGGATTCATTCAGGATTTGTGGTAGCCAGTTTTTTTCCCCCTTTTTTTTTAAAAAAACCACCCCTAATTAGGATGGGTTAGATGTTGATGCCGGTGTCGCGCGCTGATTTTTAACAGAATTGTGCATCTTTCCTGCGCAGGTATCTCTATGAGCGTATCGATGGGCGGGTGCGTGGCAATCTGCGGCAGGCCGCCATCGACCGCTTTAGCAAGCCTGATTCGGATCGCTTTGTGTTCCTTCTCTGCACCCGGGCGGGAGGGCTGGGGATCAACCTCACAGCTGCTGATACCTGCATCATTTTCGACTCGGACTGGAATCCTCAAAACGACTTGCAGGTACTGTTGGGGCCTCTGGGGCGGATGGCGAATCAGATGCCGGTAGCCAGAAACGTGAGAATTGAAACATCGGTTCTGTTAAGATGTCATTTGTCTGAAATAACAATAGCCCTTAGACTTATATACTGCCGTATGTACCAATCGTTGTGTCTCTTCTTGGATTTGATTTAAAGCAAGTTTTTTTGAATTCTACATTTAGGCAAGAAAAATGAAATGCACAGGTACAGTAAAGATGGTACCTTGTTCAACAGTAGTAACTGTGAAAGGGATCTTGGAGTCTTAGTGGACAACCATTTAAATAGGAGCCAGCCGTGTGCAGCAGCTGCCAAAAAAGCCAACACAGTTCTAGGCTGCATAAACAGAGGGATAGAATCAAGATCACGTGAAGTGTTAATATTACTTTATAATGCCTTGGTAAGGCCACACTTGGAATACTGCATTCAGTATTGGTCGCCACGATGTAGAAAAGATGTGGAGACTCTAGAAAGAGTGCAGAGAAGAGCAACAAAGATGATTAGGGGACTGGAGGCTAAAACACTTGAAGAATGGTTGCAGGAACTGGGAATGTCTAGTTTATTTATTTTATTTATTTTATTTATTTATTTATTTATTTAACTTGTATGCCGCCCACTCTCGAAAGACTCAGGGCGGTTTAATGAAAAGAAGGACTGAGGGAGACATGATAGCAGTGTTCAAATATCTAAAAGGTTGCCACAAAGAAAAGGGAGTCAAACAATTCTCCAAGGAACCTGAAGACAGGACAAGAAGCAATGGGTGGAAACTAATCAAGGAGAGAAGCAACCTAGAACTGAGGAGAAATTTCCTGACAGTTAGAACAATTAATCAGTGGAACAGCTTGCCTCCAGAAGTTATAAATGCCCCAACACTGGAAGTCTTTAAGAAGGGTAGCCATTTGTATAAGGTTTCCTGCCTAGGCAGGGGGTTGGACTAGAAGACCTCCAAGGTCCCTTCCAACTCGGCTATTGTATTGTATTGTATTGTATAAGTCGATTTAAATCAGTAGTAAAAAAGGCTTGATTTAAATCAAGTTGATTTAAATCATAATTTTTAAAGAGCAACTGTCATCTCTGTCCTGCAGTGACTCCACCTCTGACTTGCTGTTGACTCACTGACAATCCCATTCATTTTATTTTTTTAAAATCTTTTTATTAAACAGTTTTTTTCCATTTTTTAAAAAACACAAATATTTCATCTACTAATATGGTAATTTATGCATATTTCTTCTATACATATTACTTGCAATGTACTTATTTCTATACAATACATCTTCTATCATTCTATGTACATATATTGCTCTTATAACTATTATTCGGTACTATTTTATATACAATATGTCTTACTTTCCCCCCCCCCTATTAATTATGCGGGTTTTTTTTTCCAAATTTATTCTTTTATTTTTAAACATTAAAAAAAACATTTAAAAAATTCTCATCCATTACATTACAGCATGTCGTTTGGTTACAAGTGTTTTTGAATCCATATTCTCAATTACATTTACAATCACAGATTTTCTATCTAATATAAATAAATACCTCACTTTCATTGTACAACGTATATTCAATTACGATTATTTTTTCTTTTCAATAATCCTAATTACCTTACATTCTTGATTGTCTGTTTAATAGCAATATACCTTTATATAATCACTTATCCCATTCTAAATATTTTTACAATATAAAAAAGATTTACCAACTATTTATATTTATATATCACTGTTTTCAATTCTGTATAATCTCACCAATCAAGTATGCTTATGTTCATTATTGTCCTTGAACGTCATACATTCAAACAAAGATGTTATTCCTTCATTTTTCAACAAGGTATTCTAAATACTTACTTCATATATATACCAATTTTTGATTACTTCCTTATTAAAATTATTTATCAACAACAGAATATCTTTATAATATCTACTTATAGTTATACATGTATCACCAATCCTCTATCAAGTATATATAAATTCATTGTTATCCTTATCCATTTTAAAACAAAAAATTCTAAATTATTCTATTTATTTTTTTTGAGTGGTTGGGAAAAAAAAACCTGGAAATGAAAAATGTTTTACCTATATTTTAATTGAAGGAGTTAAGTGATAATACAATTATGTTGTGAAATAGATTAATAATGATACAATGAAAGACTGATATATATCACTCAAAAAAAATCCCATATCTTATAAAATTATGTGGTTTTATGATTGTTTTCTAATTACTTAATCTCTTTTCCTTTAATGCTTTCTTATTCTTTGCATCTTTCCTCTCACCATTTGTACAATACATTCCATACTAAGTAATACCCAGATTCCCCTTTGTCTTTTGTTTCTTTTGTAAGCCTGTCCATTCTCCTGTGCACTGCTTGGGGAATCCAAGCATGGAATCCAAGCATGGGTTAACTTTGTCCATTAGCCTAGAGACTGAGTTACGTAATTGTTGACCACGCTTTCTCTGACTGGATAGTTCCGTTTTTTAACTCAGTCCAGCCTAAAGAGACGTAAAACAATTTGCTCTAGGACTATTGGACAAATTATCTCATTCTTCTGGATTCAGCGTGTTAGGTAAACAACATACAGAGACACTGCAGTTTAAATAGGCTTTTACTTTCGTGGAAATAGAGGTATCAGAATCCATCAAACAGTCCAAGTCATACAGGGATAAGACAGTCAGTCATCAACGTCTTTCAGTTAAGGGATAATCCAAATAACATAATCCAGTATCATATAATCAGTTCAGTATTCAAAGTTTGCTAACAGTTGCAAAACAGATCAGTTCAGCCCAGCATCTAAGGAACAGAGAGAGAGCTAACAGACATTCTGGCTCCCTCTTATGGCCGATTGAGGAAACAGCACCCAATCACATTTACAGCATGATTTAAAGAAACAGATACAACATTGTTACATGATTTATATATTACCAACCCAACTGTTAGATTATACTCCTAACACAGCGCATTCTAATACTTTTTTTTTTACACATTTTCTTCTGTTGGTATATTTTTGTTTTTCCAATTTTGCGCGTATATGATTCTTGCTGCAGTTATTACCTGTGGTATTACGTACATGTGGTATTAAATCCCATTCACTTTAACGGGACATCTGGTGAAGCGGCAGTGACACAACAAGGTGAGGGACGTGGGAGGCAGCTAGTGAGTGGATGCCCGCTAACATGGCCTGCGGCCATGATGAATCTGAAATAACAGGCACCCTTTAATATTATACTTATAAGCTGCTTAGCAGGTTTCACTTTCATTTTCACTTCTTGCCCTTCCTCCTCACACTTAGAGCCTGGTGGGACAGGTGCATTTCTCTTCAAACCACCATACACTTTGTAGTCTACACAGATTTGCAAAACAATGGGATAAGGGACTATTCCAGAACTTTGTTTTTTGATTTATCTCATGGTTACGGTGAAATTGTGTGAAAGCATCAATGCGGTGCATCTTATCTCAGCTTTGCCGAGCTTGGATTCATTGAATGAGTTTCCCAAAAAACATAAAGATTGCAGAATACGCAGCCTCATGCTATATAACTATGCTCCATTTCATGCTGAATCAACTAAATTATTATCCGATCCTTCCGATACGCCCTAAAAAGTTGGCTTTTCCAGCAAGCCACCCTGGCCTGAACAAAACAAAACAAATTATTGGTCATTGTTAATTTTAATTTTAATTTTTTTAAAAAAAAATGTTATTGTCAATTGTTTGGGTTATTCTATTTAATTTTTTTTAAACTTTTGTGTTATGTGTTTCTTTTAATGTTGTACGCCGCCCTGAGTCATTGGGAGAAAGGCGGCATATAAATCTAATAAATCTAATCCTAAACCTAATGTATCTTAAATAGAAAATTATCTTTAGGTAAGATTTTTAGTTGAAAAGCGTTTTACTAAAATAAATTTGATTTTTTTTAAAACCTGATTTAAATTTTAAAAAAATCATCGATTTTTATCCACCCGGCCTCTGGGTCTGAAGGATGCTTGTAGGCTTCATACCTCTGTTTCCTTCCCCCCAGGCGCAAGCTCGCTGCCACCGCATCGGACAGAGCAAGGCTGTGAAAGTTTACCGCCTCATCACTCGGAATTCCTACGAGCGGGAGATGTTTGACAAAGCCAGCCTCAAGCTGGGCCTGGATAAGGCGGTCCTGCAGTCCATGAGCGGACGAGAAGGGAGCATCACTGGGGTAAGGGAGAGAACGGAAAGCTGCTGCGGAAAAAGTAAAAGAAGATGACCTTGGCGGAGGAGATAAGCGAGATATCCCTCCCAAGAAGCATAGTAGAAGCCCAAAACGAATCTGATGTGGAGAGGAAAACAGCTCAGATAAGACTCCGCCTTAGTTTCCGGGAGAATCGGTGGGGGAAAGATTTGCAGGTTCCATCCCTCCTACTGATCTAACAAAGCAGGATTTTTTTCATCCTTCTTGCTTTTCTGGATCTGGTGTAGATAGTGAGGAAGGAGCAGGGAGGGGAAAGCCCACAGATCAGAAATTCAACCTCTGTGCCCCAAACTTTTAAGGTGGAAGCTTCTCTTGCTTCTTGGGAAACTTACGTCTGGGAGTGCAGAATTGCACCCTGTCAGGTTAATTCAAGGGAAACCAGCAATAAAAATACAACTCTTCTGATTACCGTATTTTTCAGAGTATAATATGCTCTGGAGTATAAGGCGCACCTTAGTTTTTGGGGAGGAAAAAAGGGGGGGAGAATTATGATTCTGCCTACCAGCATCCATCGTTAATTCATCTGGCTGGCATCCTTAGCAAACAGCCTGGTCTGTTTCAGCACATTAGCCTGATTCAGCACGAGCAGCTGATTGGCGAGTGAGTCGGCCTCCCGGAATACCCCCAATCAGCTGTTCTCCAGAGGTGAATGTTAACAACAGGTCCTCTGGTTGTGAGCGCATGCACTCGCTACACTTGCAGGCGCCTCATTGGGGCAGACACACAGCTTCAAAAATTCAGCTGGTTGTCACAGGGCGCTCCAGTAAGTAAAGCAGGCAAAGCGCGGAACTGATCGGACAAGGCAGCAGAATAGAATTGAATTTAATTGAATCCTTTATTGACCAAGTGTGATTGGACACACAAGGAATTTTTCTTTGGTGCATAAGCTCTCAGTGTACATAAAAAGACAAGATACATTCGTCAAGAATCCTAAGGTACAGCAACTTAATTGGATTGACTGATTAGGGAAAAAAAACAAAGACTCAAAGGGCAGAGTCGATGGACAACTAAGGCTTTTTCTAGCTATCAGTTTTCTAAGTTGTTGTTGTTTTTTAATGTATTGCTTTGAAAGTATTTTGATTGCACAGGTTGCTTCCTGACTCTGGTTGAACCAAAAGAGAATAGAAAAAAGTGACCCTTTCTTCCTTCCCCACTCCACAGATTCAGCAGTTTTCGAAGAAAGAGATTGAGGATTTGCTGCGCAAAGGAGCCTATGCCGCCATTATGGAAGAGGATGATGAAGGCTCTAAGTTCTGCGAGGAAGACATTGACCAGATCCTTCTTCGGCGCACCACCACCATCACCATTGAGAGTGAAGGGAAAGGGTCCACCTTTGCCAAGGTATCCTTGTCTGTCCGTCTGTCTATCTACCATATTTTCACAGTATAAGACGTACCTTTTTTCCTTAAAAAAGAGGCTGAAAATCTAGGTGCGTCTTATACACCGAATACAGAATTTTTTGCTTCCCGAGGCCCCGCCCCTTCACCAAAATGGCTGTGCATACCCTAATGAAGGCTTTCAGAGAGCTCCTGAGGGCTGGGGAGGGCAGAAATGAGCAAAAAACGGGCCGTTCCCCCCCCCCCCGGCCGCCCCCAGAAGCATTCTATAAGCCTTCATAATGCTATGCATGCAATTTTTTTGACAAAAAACAGGGCCATTTTTGAAAAAAATAGGCCATTTTTTGCTCGTTTTTGGGCCCCCAATTCCCCCAAGAGGCCATTTATGCCTCTTTTTAAAAAAAAATAATGGGCCCGTTTTCACAAAAAAACAGGCTGTTTTGGGGAGGTTTGCAGAGTGCAAAAACTCCCCCTCCCTTTTTGGAAAGCTCTTTAACTGATTGATAAGAATTAGATTGATCAAGTGCTATGCCAGCAGAAACAAAGTCTTAGGTGCTGCAGATTGTCAGCAATTTCCTTCTCCTGCACATGGATAAATACACCTAGAAACTTCTACCTACCTACGTACTCTCCCCCCCCACCTACCTACTGTATTTCCCTCTCTCCTCTCTCTCTCCCCTCCCTCTCTCTCCCTCTATCTATCTACTTACCTATCTACTCTCTCTCCCTACCAATCTACTGTATTTCTCTATCTCTTTCTATTTCTCTCTCTAGCCCTCTCCCTATCTACCTACGGTATTTTTCTTTCTCTCTCTCTCTCTCTCTCTCCTTTTATCTACCTACCTTACTACTCTCTCCCCCTACCTACTGTATTTCTCTCTCTATCCTTCTATCAACCTACCTACTTTTTTAAAAATTTGCCTCTTCAAAACTTTGGTGTGTCTTATACTCGGTACGTACTATACTCCGAAAAATACGGTATCTATCTATCTATCTATCTATCTATCTATCTATCTATCTATCTATCTATCTATCTATCTATCTATCTTCTATCTATCTATATAAAATGGCTGTGTGTGTATATATGTTCCTGCATAACTCTGAAACGCCTCAAGCAATTTCAACCAAACTTGGTACACAGATGACTTACTCTCTGGAGACATACTGTAGGGGTAAGACACCCCTAACACCCCTGGGGGGGGTGTTCTGTTAAGATGCAGCCTGTTGTGCCTTAAAATGGCTTCTACTGTACAGCACAGTGGAGTCGCCATGATAATGGCTTCACAGTACTCCACAAGGGGGCTCCCTCTGGTAAGGGGGAAAATCCAACATTAGAAATTACATTTGGTCTGGACATTTCCCCCTATAAATAAATATCTGGGCAATGCAACTAGTTATAGAATAAAAAAACAAAAATATAAAAGCAAATTGGAAAACACAGATGGGGGTGGTGGTCTGGAAAGAGAAATGGGGTGTGGGGGGAAGAAGAAAAAAAAGTTGACTTCCGACTCCCTATGTTGCAGTAAAATAAAGCTTTAACATCAAACCTCAGATTCTTACTTTTTCCATAATAATATAAACTAGCCACTTCTATAAAGACAAATCAGTCTAATCAGTAAAACCCAAAATCAAAGCTTCATTTTTTTTTGTCCACCTCAAGCACAAAGTCCAGAAGCGGTTTCCATGTGGCAACAAAAAGTACTTTGCTTTGATCAAAACGGTCAATTTAGCCATTTCTGCCGACTCCATCAGCTTCTGTAGCCATTCGTCCATGGTGGGAATCGAAATATCCTTCCACTTTTTGTGTGTATCGTCACCTTACTGCTATCAACATATTTCATATCCAAGTTCCAATTTTTTCCCTCCAGGTCTTGTCCTATTAAACCCAAAACCAAGAAGGCTGGGGGTTCACTCTGACAGTTTAAAGTTTAATCTAGAAATGGAAGAAGGAGAAAGAGAGGGAGGTTAATGAAACCTGATTGTATGCTCATGCAAATAGCAATAGCAGTTGTTGTTGCTGCTGCTGTTGTTAGTTGCAAAGTTGTGTCCGACCCATCACGACCCCATGGACAATGTTCCTCCAGGCCTTCCTGTCCTCTACCATCCTCTAGAGTCCATTTAAGCTCACGCCAACTGCTTCGGTGACTCCATCCAGCCACCTCATTCTCTGTTGTCCCGTTCTTCTTTTGCCCTCAATTATTCCCAGCATTAGACTCTTCTCCAGTGAGTCCTTCCTTCTCATTTGGTGGCCAAAGAATTTGGTTCACTGACAAAAGCACGCCCGACAAAAGCGCACCCGACAAAACCGTGGCGAAAAAACCACGAGTTCTAAACCGCGCCGACGAATGAGCGCAGAAGCGCGCTCTAAATCTAACCCTGAACCTAACCCTAAACCTAACCCTGACCCTAACCTTTACCTTAACTTAAATCATGCTTCTGTTGGCGCGCTGTTGTCGGCACGCTGTTGTCGGCGCATTGATGATGCCACGGTTTTTGGCGCTCAGCGTTCTTATGGTCCAGCCTTCACAGTTACACATTGCAACTGGGAAAACCATAGCCTTGTCTATACAGACTTTTGTTGGCAGGGTGATGTCCCTGCTTTTTAGTATGCTGTCTAGATTTAACATAGCTTTCCTCCCCAGGAGCAAGCGTCTTTTAATTTCTTGCCTGCAGTCCCCATCTACAGTGATCTTGGAATACCAGTCACTACCTCCATGCAATAGCAGTAGCATTTAATTTGTATACCTCTTTATAGTGCTTTACAGCCCTCTCTAAGCGGTTTACAGAGTCAGCCTATTGCCCACAACAATTTGGGTCCTCATTTTACCCACCTCAGAAGGATGGAAGCCTGAGTCAACCTTGAGCCTGGTGAAATTCAAACTCCCAAAATTGCAGGCAGCCGGCATTCAGCAGAAGTAACTTGCAGTAATGCACTCTTTTTTTAAAAAAAAAAATTTTATTTCCATTCCATTCTATACAATCACATGTTTACTGTGCATAACCGGGGCATATAACATTGAATAATAAACACAGCCCTCACTTATATAGAAAGTGCCCTCTACAATACAAACCCAATATACCTCCTTGGCCCACCATACACCCTCTTTCAACCCCCTCCAACTTTCATTCTTCCTTCTCACATACCCCTCTACACCTACTTCCCCTCCCCCTCTATCTAACCCTAACCCTATCACTCTCTCTCTTAATCCATTCCCTCCCTTCCTTCTCCTCCTCCTCTCTCTCACCCTCTCCACCCTCCTTCTTCTTTCACTCAGCTCCTCCCTTCGGTATACTTCTATTACCTTCCAATATATTCGGTTTGTTCTAACACTAACATTAAAAAGCCACAGTATACAAGTGGAATCATGTACTTTAGAATTTAACACATATTGTATTTCCCCCCTCCCCCCAGAACCCCACCTCCCTTCCCTCCCCCCCCCAACTTCCCAGAGCCCGTACACGGTATAGCATTTTAACAATCACAGTCTAAAATATCTCAACATTGAGCTCAGCTTCTTACTGTTACCCAAATTTTAAACAGTTTATTACTAATATTAAACATAAACTATCTGGAGTTTCTTAGTCCCATAATGAGCAGTTTACATTGTTCGTATACATTAAACTCAGCTTCTCACCATTACACAAATTTAAACAGTTTGCTTTGTTCTGTCTATTTCCAAACCCATTAATTTTGTTCCCTTTGTGTCTCCTTCCTCTATAACACAATTTAGATACATTTCGAATTTTTCTTTTGATTTCCTCTTCCAACTCTTTTTTTTTGCCTTTATTTGTATGTATGTATGTATGTATGTATGTATGTATATATATATATATATATATATATATATATATATATATATATATATATATATATGTACACCTTCACACACATATATATGTATATATATATGTACATATATATATACATATATATTTTTATATTCATTAGTACTCCTCTCATATATGCTTTTCTTGGGTCTCCTAGAAATTCCCTAAATATGCCCTTATTCATATTCTGAACATGATATTCAGATAGCAATTTTTACAATCATTAATATACTTTTCATATCATAATAGCTTCCATTTGACCTCCAAGATCTTCTTACCTACACTACCCTTCCCAATTCCATCCAAACTGGGCCATGATCCAAAAGAACCCCCACCACAATCTCCGTCCTCTTTGCCCCAGAAAATAAATCATCAGTAATTTATATAAAAGTTCATAATTATCCATCAAGTCAATATCTTTTCTTCAGTATGCAACTATGTCATTTTTCTTTTGCATGACAGAAGTCACAAAGTATTGACCATGTAATCAATGGCCAATAACTATTAAAGTTGTTGCAGTCTGACTTATTTCCCCATTCGTCTGGTAGTCGTACCACTAGGTCCTTGTTCTCTGATCCCTTGCCCTACCGGGAAGGAAAGATGATGCTTTCTATCTTGTAGTTGTGTAATTTGTTGTTTATCTTGTCCTTCTCGTTGTCTTTCTCCGGATCCAGATGATTCAGACTGTCCCACCTTCAGGGTCTTATGATAGAAATCTCGGGCTTCCCATACAGAGTTGAGACGATATTTTTCCTCACCAAGTGTAATTATAATACCAAATGGCACATCCCATCTATACTGTATCTGACGGTTTCTGAGTTCTTCCACTAGAAAAGCGTAATCTCTCCTGGCTCTTAACATTTGGGGTGGTATTTCTTTGAAGACAATCAAATCCTGTCCGCCAATTTGTAGCTTGGTATTATAAGACTTTTGTAGTATCCTATTTCTAGACTCTCTTGTAGCAAAATATATGATTACATCTCGAGGGAGCTGTCTCTGTTTTGCCGTCCAAGAATTATGGCAGTAAATTTTTTCAATCTGCCAATCAAAGTTGATTCCCGGTCTTCCCACCAGACGACTGAAGGCCTCTGAGAAAATCTGTTTCAGGTTCTCCTGTTCCCTTTCACGCAGTCCCCTGATTCTTAATGCAAGCTCCATCTTAACGATTTGTTTTTCTGTATTTTCAACTTTTTGTTGCATCACTTCAATTTTGGATGTCAAGTTGGTATTGGCTTCCTCCAGAAGCTCTAGCTTATCTTCCATTCCAGCTTTTTCAACTTTTTGTTGCATCACTTCGATTTTGGATGTCAAGTTGGTATTGGCTTCCTCCAGAAGCTCTCGCTTATCTTCCATTCTAGCTTTTTCAACTTTTTGTTGCATCACTTTGATTTTGGATGTCAAGTTGGTATTGGCTTCCTCCAGAAGCTCTAGCTTATCTTCCATTCCAGCAACATACTCTGTCACTACAGTTACAAGTCCTATCGTGTCTTCCTTTGTATTAGCAATCTTAGTGTCAAACTTGTCACAAAAGTCTGTAATAAGTTGCTTTATCTCCTCTCTGAATTCTTTAAGTGTCTCAAAAAGAAATTCTTTCATTAGCAAATCTCCAGTAGGGGGCGTAGAAGGTAAAGGCTGCGACTTCATGCCAAATGCATGAGGTGTATTGCTAAAAGGACGTCTCCCCGACTTTGATTTTGGTGCCATTATTTCAAACAATTAGTCAAGAATTACTCGAACTCTGCTGGCCCGTTATGTAACTTGCAAGAGAAGAAAGTGTTGAGTCCCCCCTTTATTTGTTCATAGAGGTTTTTCAAAAGATTTTTAAAAAAAAGCGTTGTAACAAAGCACGTCTCAAAAAATTAGCATTGTAGTGTAACAGTTCATATTCATCTGTGTTTAAAATATCTCTCTATTAACAAGGAGGCTTAACAGCTTTTAAAAATTGATAAGAAAAAGAAAAAGAAATTCTTGGTAGGTCTTCAAGGAAACAATGTTAATTAGTCGGAGAATGCTATCAGGCAATACCTTTGATCTTTCTCTCTGTCGGCTGTGCCAGGAAGCTAAAAATATACAAATGCGAAAGCTACAAGATCGCCATCTTAGGACCAATTACACAAAGGGATTTTTTTATCACATTGAAACTGGGATTTTTGGTAGGAAAAAAAATAAAATAAAGTTCTCAAGTTTGGTCTCTGCCTGTATTAATTTCAATAACATAGTTACAAAAATTGTCCGGGGGGGGGGGGGGGTTCTAGCCTTGTGCTGTAAAAAAAACAGCTGAGATTTTCTGGCCGGAGTAAATGACTCAGCCTTGGCTGACTCTCCCCTTCCATTCGCAGCCAAAAAAAAAAAAAAACTGCGAACTTCAAAGAAGACTCTTGCCGACTGAGTCGCTCTCTGCTTTTTTCTTGCCTGAAAAAAGAGATATCTAGTAGATATTAGATAGATAACGAACCAGGAATCTGGGGGCAGCTCCATTAAGCTGCCGATGACGGCAAGTCCCTCCCCGAAAGTCCTTAACCACTGCATCACTGCGGCTCTTAAAGTCTTTCTGATCATTCACACTTTTAAGACAATGAACTGAGTTTCCCACAACACACTGAGCCACAAAGTATCTAAGCACCACTGTTAGGTAAGCTCCCCATTGGGAGAGCGAGTGCGCTCAGAGAAGCATTGTGAGAGTTGTGTTGGAGAACACACAAACCAGCATACAGAGACATTGCAGTTTAAATCGGCTTTTACTTTCATGGAAATAGAGGTATCAGAGTCCATCAAACAGGCCAAGTCATACACGGATAATTCAGTCAGACATCAATGTCTTTCAGTTAAGGGATAATCCAAATAACATAGTCCATAAACATACAAACAGTCTGGTACTCAAAGTTTGCTAGCAGTTGCAAAACTTACAATAGTTCACGGCACTTTCTAACAGCCAGCTTCCAAAACACTCAGATCAGATCAGATCAGCCGAGCATCTAACAAACAGAGTGCTAACAGTCGTTCTGGCTCCCTCTTATGGCCGATTGAGGAAAACAGCAACCAATCACATTTTACAGTATGACTTAAAGAAACAGGTATAGCATTGTTACATGATTTATATATTGCCAACCCAACCGTTAGAATTATATTCCTAACAACCACGATTCTGGTGAGCTGTATAAATCTAGCAGAAAGGTTTGTACATGAGACCGTGCATGAAGTCTGCTTTACGGTAAGCCTGCTACTCACACGGTCTCCTCCCTTTCTTTTGCCTCTTCTCCTTTCCCAGGCAAGTTTTGTGGCCTCTGAAAACAGGACAGACATCGCCCTGGATGACCCCAACTTCTGGCAGAAATGGGCCAAGAAAGCAGATTTGGACCTGGATCTCCTGAACAGTAAGGTGTGTTGAACTGGGATGAGGGATGCAGTCAACTTGTACGATTGGCTGGCTGAGTAATAGAAGAATCAGGAGAAGGATGGCATGACATTTAATCTCTCATGGCACAGAATCCTAGCTGTGAGGATGACAGATTATTTTCTCTGCTCCAGGACTGGATCCTCTGGTCACCAACTGGTGGTCCGTGGACCACTGGTGGTTTGTGAGAAAAGTGTGGTGGTCTATAGAAAAATTCTTTGCATTTTTAATGTGGCACTAAATCAAGGGTCCTCCAACTACGCCCCCTGGGACGGATATGTGCAATTAATGTTTGTGTTACTGCAGAGAGTCTCCCCCTTTGGGGTCTTTTTGTATGGGTCAGAGCGGGGGGAGAAATTCTGACTTGGGGTCTGCTTCAGCCTCCTGGTGTGGGGCTTTGGGCGAAGGCTGGAGGGAAGTTTCCGCTGGTGGCGAAGAGCCGGAGGGGCTCGTTCCAGTGGGACTGCATCATGGCCTGGAACTGGCTGACCATCTCAGCCTGCTGAGCCTCCAGGCGCCACTACCTGGCCTTGAACTCCTGCAGGTCTTCCCTCTGCTTGGAAAGCCTCTGCTTGTAGTCCTCAGTGAGGCGGTCATCATGCGTCAAATCTGGGAATTATTTTTAAGGAGGATTTAGGCAAGCCAAAATAGGTTTAGATAAGGAGCAGAGAGGAGCAATTAGGAGACTAAGTTCGGTTATAAGAGATTGGGGGAGGGAGGGAATGGGAAGGTTGCCTTCAAATGTAGAACATGGTATAGTGTGAAGTCCTTGGTTGCTTTGCTGCGGACATTTCATTATCCAAACAAGGGAATATCATCAGTCTGACTGCTGATTTTAACTGATGATAGCAATAACTATAGCACTTAGACAGTTATACCGCTTCATAGTGCCTTACAGCCCTTTCTAGGCAGTTTATAGAGTCAGCCTATAGTCCCCAACAATCTGGGTGCTCATTTTGTCGACCTTGGAAGGATGGATTTGCATTCCTATGCTGTCTTGAACTTGAACGGCTGTTTCCAAGTCTTAAGATTCAGTGATGGAAAGAGGGCAAGAGTGAGAATTGTCCATGGAGGAATTGAAATATGTCTGGAGGGGAATTGGCATACGGTGAGAGATCCAGAAGGGAATTGACATATGTTCAGAGATCCAGAGGGGAATTGACACACGTTCAGAGATCCAGAGGGGATTGACACATGTTCAGAGATCCAGAGGGGAATTGACACATGTTCAGAGAGGGGAATTGACACACATTCAGAGATCCAGAGGGTTTTTTCCTCTTCGTTTCCTGCAGAACAACCTGGTGATTGACACGCCTCGCATCCGCAAGCAGACTCGCCACTTCAGTACACTGAAGGACGACGACCTGGTTGAGTTCTCCGACTTGGAGAGCGACGATGACGACCGGCCGCGCTCCCGGCGCCATGACCGGCACCACCATCCCCTCCACCATTCGTACGGGCGCACCGACTGCTTCCAGGTGGAGAAACAACTGCTGGTCTATGGGTATGTGGCGTGGAGGGAGGCCTCCCGAAAAGCAACAGGACGTTTGGAAAGGAGGATTATGGGAGTTGTAGGGGAAGATGTGCGTCTTTGTGTGTGTGTTTTAATCCAATTTCTTATGGGAAGAGGGGGGATTATCTTGGAATCTTAGAATAGAAATAGGAATGGAATGGAATAGAATAGAATTAGAAATAGAATAGAATAGAATAACAGTTGGAAAGGACCTTGAAGGTCTTCTAGTCCAACCCCCTGCCAAGTCAGGGAACCCTACACCACATCAGACAAATGGTTGTCCAATCTCTTCTTAAAAACTTCCAGCGTTGGAGCATTTATAACTACTGGAGGCAAGTCATTCCACTGATTAATTGTTCTAACTGTCAGGAAATTTCTCCTTCGTTCTAGGTTGCTAGGTTAGTGAGAGCTGCTCAAGGAGAGAAAGCCGTAGTAGATTGTCCCAAAGGTTTTTTTTTTTTCAAGAAGCAACTGGACTTTCTGATTTTTTTTCTTTGGGGGCCTTTCACTTCTCATCCAAGAAGCATCTTCAGCTGAGTTGTCCCAAAGAGCTGAAGAAGAAGACGCTTCTTGGATGAGAAGCCCAGTTACCTCTTGAAAAAGCATGTTTGGGACTACCATGACCTGAATGACAGAGAATCTCCATAGTTATGTGTTCTGACACCCCTCTCCATACACCAAGGCATTCCAAGACAAGATTACTGCTAGACGATTTATTCACAGTAAATCAACACTGACCAGACCTTGGCAGCAATCCAGACTTCCAAGATAAGAAATATACACAAGAGCTTCTCCAGCATTGGTAATGAAGTTGAAGCCTGCAAACAGTCTCCTCCCAAAGTCTCTCCTTATATACTCTCTTGAGAGGAGCCTAATTACAACCACCTGGGTCCAATTATCTTATGTATCTGCGTAGTTGTTCTGTGCATCTATCTACCCGCCGTTGCCTGGCATCCAGGAGCAACTCCCTTGTCTCCCCCACTGCTCCAAGGCCTGACGTCCTGGGCATACTCCCTTTGGCTTTCACTGCTGCTCCATGCCTCAGGCGCCTCCTGGTGGCCAACCAGCCTTTCTGGTCCCTGCTCGGAGTCTGAACCCTGTCCAGGGTCCTCCACATCTTCCAGAGCCGACTCATAGGGCCCCTCGCTGCCGGAGTCTGTTTGCAGCTCCAACGGCTCCTGCTGGGCCACAACAGTTATGGTAGATTGGCTTCCTCATAGTACAGGTAGGGAGTTAGTTCAACTCCCAATTATTTTATTTTTGAATTTAAACTAACAATTAGTAAGATTGAGGCAAGAAAAAAATAGCTTTTTTTTTATTTGCCAAAAAACAAAAGAGGGAGGGTGAATACAATTCTGATGGAGAAATAAATTTCTGGATCACATGTGTGTGTAAGTGAACCATTGCTACTACAAGTAATCCTCGATTTACAACAATTCATTTAGTGACTGTTTAGAGTTACAATGGGACTAGGGAAAAAGGGACTTAGGACGCATCTTTCACACTGACAACCATTGCCACATTCGCATGGTCACTTGATGAAAATTCAGATGCTTGGAACTGATTCATATTTAGTTTTGGAGTTTGGTTCATATTTAGTTTTGGAGTTTGGAAGCCGGAGAAGAAGTTATGCTTGGAGCGCCGCCACGGCGGCAGCTGGGCCAGGGCATGGTGAGGCTGGGAGGCATGCTGCTGGGGGCGAAACAGGCACTCACCCAACCCCCTTCTCCAGCTGGGCAGAGCTCCATGCACTGACATGGAGGGGGTATCGCAAATGTGCCAAGCCACAGAAGCTGGGGAGCGGGCAGAGCACCATGTGCCTTGTCTGTGCCCGGCTGTTCGGGAGCCCGCTTACAAGGGAGCAGCTGCCCGGCAACCCCAAAACAATAAGCCCTCCCCCTATAATAAGCCCAAGGCCATATTTCGTGGGTCAAAAGAAAATAAGACCCTGTCTTATTTTGGGGGAAACACAGTAGTTAGGGTAATGACAAGCCAGCTCAGAGAGCACCAAGGGCCCCTCCCCATCCTTATTAGCCATCTGAGCAATGTCGCTGTTGCTTTGCCTGGCAGCTGGGGCCGCTGGAGGGAGATCCTGTCGCATGGACGTTTCAAGCGGCGGATGTCCGAGCGGGACGTGGAGACCATCTGCCGTGCCATCCTGGTCTACTGCTTGATGCATTATCGGGGCGACGAGAACATCAAAGGATTCATCTGGGATCTCATCAGCCCAGTTGAGAACGGCAAAGCCAAGGAGCTTCAGAACCACTCGGGTAAGCGAGAGGGAAGGGCCTCCTTTGATAGAACTTAGAATAATAATTTTATTGTCATGTTGAATGTAGACTAATCGGCATTCGTTAAAATGAAATTCCGTTGCACACGGCTCTCAAAGGGTGACCACCTCCAATAAACACTACGAAAACATGTCAAAATAAATTCTGCATATGTCCACATACATTCTATGACAGAGGGAAAGAATATAGTCTAGTTCATATATATGTATGTACATGTTGAGAAAAATGAATCTATACCAGATGGATGGCTTAGGAAACAAAGCTTTTCCAGAATCAGTCCTACTAGAAACCTCCCAAAGGAGGAGCAACAGAAACAGACCGTAAAGTGGGTGTGTGGGGTCTTTAACAATGCTTCAAGCACTTAGCACATAGCGTTTATAAGCAGCATCCTGAACGAGAGAAAGTGAGCTTCCTATAATCATCTCCGCTGTCCTCACCACTCTCTTTATGAGCTTTCTATCTCAGACACTGCGGCCACCAAACCAAACAATGACGCAGTTTATTAAGACGTGCTCAATCATGCCTCTGTAAAAAATATTATCCCCTCTATTGCTGTCCTTCGAGAGTGTTAACCACACCTATGTGTCCATTCTGTTGATAGGAAGACTTTGATCCAAGCTTGAGATTGTGGCCTCCTTAATCCTTTTCCAGAGTGGAGAGAATTTAGGGTGGTGGACTCTTGGGAAATGGAATAATGTTGGTGTCCCTTTGCTGTTGGTGAGCCCTTTAAGTGGCTCCTTCTGTGTTGTGTCTGTGTGTGTGTGAGTTGAGCTACTCTGCAAAAGCCGGGGTGACCTAATCCCTATTGCACTGGTTCCATATTATACCTAGCCCCTGCTCTGAGCTCCCTTCCTGTTCCTCGGGCAGGCCTGTCCATCCCGGTTCCACGGGGCCGCAAGGGGAAGAAAGTCAAGTCTCAGACCACGTTTGATCTCCAGAAAGCAGAGTGGATCCACAAGTACAACCCGGACACTCTCTTCCAAGATGAAGGCTACAAGAAACATCTTAAGCACCAATGCAACAAGTAAGAAGGGAGGGGGGGAATGAAGGGAGATCCAGCCCGGGGTGCTCCTGTAAAGCCAGTAGAAGCCAACTCCCTGGATCCCAATCTTTTTTCCATGCAGAAAAGATGGGAGCTCCAAGGTGGTAGACAGATAGTGCCAGATCCCAACCTCAGTCTTCAAAAATGCTGGTTTTGGCATTTTCCCAATTTGCTGTTCGAGAGGCTGGGTGTGGTCCACTGAAAAATAATTGTATGGTGGTAATGCTGTCTCTTTCTTTCTTTCTTTCTTTCTTTCTTTCTTTCTTTCTTTCTTTCTTTCTTTCTTTCTTTCTTTCTTTCTTCCATATCTTTCTATCTATATAACTGCCTATTTCTTTCTAACTATCCTGTCTGTCTGTCTGTCTGTCTGTCTGTCTGTCTATCTATCTATCTATCTATCTATCTATCTATCTATCTATCTATCTATCTATCTATCTATCTCCTATCTCTGCTATCTATCTCCTATCTATGCTATCTATCTATCTATCCATCTATCTATCTATCATCCATCCATATCTACCTGTCAAACTACCTATCATCTACCTGTCATTATAATCCACCCATCCATCTCTGTCTGTCTGTCTGTCTATCTATCTATCATCCATCCATATCTACCTGTCAAACTACCTATCATCTATCTGTCATTATAATCTACCCACCCATCCATCCATCCATCCATCCATCTATATCTATCTATCTATCTATCTATCTATCTATCTATCTATCTATCTATCTATCTATCATCTATCTATCTATCTGGTTAATCCATCTGATTTTTGTCCCACCTTTTTACTTTATACATAACTCAAGGCAACAAACATACATAATATTCCTTCTCCTTTATTTACCCCACAACAACTGTGAGATAGGTTAAGCTGAAAGCGAGTGACTGGCCCAAGACCACTGAGCTGGCTTTCATGCTTAACCTTTTGCCATCGTCACTGACTTAACAGTGGAGACAGCCAATGTCTTGGAACGTGGGTGGGTGCAATTTGTCAAACAATGCTTGGTCCTTCCAACCGAAAGGTATTATTTTCCTCTTTAGGGTGCTGCTCAGGGTCCGAATGCTTTATTACTTGCGTCAGGAGGTGATCGGGGACCAGGCTGAGAAAGTGTTGGCAGGTGCTGCTTCCAGGTAAAAAAAATTAACGTTTACCAAGGTTGCCTGGGGGAGTTGTGTGTGCTTATCCCCCACAATTACTGACATGCCACCTTTTGTTTTTTGTACAACTACTTTGCGGTTATAATTAAGTAGCTAATAACCCAGCGTTGCCCGGGTATTTATTTATAGTGGGGAAATGTTCAGACCAAATGTCATTTGTAGTGTTGAATTTTCCCCCTTATCAGTGGGAGCCCCCTGGCGGAGTACTGTGAAGCTATTACCATGGCAACTCCACTGCGCTGTACAGTAGAATCCATTTTACGGTAGTACAGTACAAGTCATTTTAAGGCACAACAGGCTTAATCTTAACAGAACACACACACACCAAGGGATGTAAGGGGTGTCTTACCCCCACAGTATTTGTCTCCAGGGATTAGGCCATCTATGTAGCAAGTTTTGTTGAAATTGCTCAAGGCGTTCCAGAATTATGGTGGAACACGCAAACACACACACACACTCAGCCGTTTTATATAGTATATAGATGGATGGGTATGGTTGGTATGGGAAACGGGCATTGATTGTTTCAGTGGATTTCGTGATGGAAACTTTTTCCGTTAGGGGTGTGTTTCTTTGAGTCCTTATTTAAGAAAAGGATTTGTATATAGGCCTCCTGCTTGAGAAGGGAGTCGGACTAGAAGACCTCCAAGGTCCCTTCCAACTCTTATTACTCTGATTTTTAGGTTCTACCACAAAACCGCGGACGACAAAATCGCGGTCGACGAAAGCGCGTATGTGACGTCATCACAGCGCGACGAAAAAGATCGAAAAAGATCGAAAAATGTAAAAATAAAGCTAAAACCTTCCCCTAACCCCCCAAACCTAACCCTAAACCTAACCCTTAACCTAACCCTAAACCTAAACCTAACCCTTAACGTAACGAAAAGCCTAACGCTAACCCTTAACCTAACGCTAAACGTAACGCTAACGCTCTAACCCTAACCCTTAACCTAACGCTAAACGTAACGCTAACGCTCTAACCCTAACCCTTAACCTAACCCTAACCCTTAACCTAACCCTTACCTTTATGTGAATCGGCTTGCTGTAATTTAATTTTTATTTCAATTTTTCGATCTTTTTCGTCGCGTTGTGATGACGTCACATACGCGATTTCGTTGACCGCGCTTTTGTGGAACACGCTTTTGACGGGTCACGGATTTTTAAAGGCGCCCATTCCACCAGATAACTGTTCTTAATGATGAGCCGTTGTGGCGTCGCCTTAGCAACTTCTGAGTTTGTTTATTTTTTTATCAAACATGTTTATTTCTCCAAGTCAATCATTTTGTTAGAGAGATTTTTTTTTATCCTGGCAAAAGAGCCTCTGTTTATTTATTTTCTCTTGTAAATGGATTACTGTGATGCATCTAAGGTGTCAAACTCAATTTCATTGAGGACCACATCAAGGCTGTCATTGACCTCGAGGGGGGGGGGGCGGGGGACAGGGACACTGAGTGGGCATGGCCAGCTTAACACCACTCCTCAAACTGCCAGCATGTTTCCTCTTCGCACTGGGTAGGCTGGGCCGAAGCCACACTGGCCCGATATTTCCTCTTCGCATTATGTAGTCTGAGCCGAAGCCATGCTGGCCCGATGTCTCCTCTTTGCATTGGGTAGATCAGCCAAAGCCACGCGGCTTACCGTATTTTCCAGCGTATAAGACGACTTTTTAACCCCAAAAATTTATTTCAAAAATCGGGGGTCGTCTTATATGCCGGGTATAAGAAAAACCCTACGAAAAGAAAAGGAAAAGCTGCACCACCACCAGCGCAGATGCCGGCCTTTCAATCGTTAAACTCAGCGCTCCTCGTCTGGGCACATGGATGGATGAGGGCTGGGATGGCTTAGTAAGGTCTGGCTGGCGGTCTGGAGGAGGAAGGCACTGAGCTCAAAGTACGAAAGCGCGGCAGCGCGGAGGCCTTCCAACGGCTCGCGGGCGCCTGAAATTAGCGGGCCGTCTTATACGCCCAGTCGCCTTACACAGCGGAATATATGGTACATTTTCCAGGACAGCCCCACGAGCCGGAAATAACCATATTACAGCCAACGAGCCTTGTGTTTGATTACCTCTGATCTAAGGGCAATCTACTCTGCGCTCTGAGTGAGGCTACGAAAGCAGAGCTAGGATTTGGGAGAGTCGTCTTGGTTCCTGTTTCACATCTCACAAGTCCTTTGTCTTGTCTTGTTTTGTTTCCAATTCCCACCTTCATCCCTGCAGCGAAACTGACATCTGGTTTCCGCTCGTGGATCAGGCAGAAGTCCCCACAGCCTGGTGGGACACGGAAGCAGACAAATCGTTGCTCCTTGGGGTCTTCAAACATGGTGAGTGATAACTTCTGGACGGGAATGCCCCTTCCTTTTGCAAGGAGGAGCAGATCCAACTCTCAGGCCCAAAACCAGAGATGAGACAACGAGACCCAGTCAAATCCAGTCCCTTCTTTGCTTACACCTAATTGGCAGATTCCTTAACAGCTACAGCGATCATCAAACAGGTGTGACTCATTTAGCAACCAGCTTGCTTAGCAGTGAAAATTCCTGCCCCTATGGTGGTCATAAGTCAAGGACTACCAATAAATTATCAGTGGACGGAAGCCGCCAAATCTAAATTATACCCAATCTAAATTCATTTAATCTAGAGGACTCTAAAAACAACAAAACTGTTCTGACCGAGGCTTCCCCAGCAGCACGAAGCTGAGTCCTCATCCCAATAAACCCCTTTTATTTCTTTTACAGTGAATTCCTCTCCAGCAAAGTCTTTTCTGTCCCACAGTCTTTCAGGATAGTTCACAATTACCAACCTTTATCAGGCTTGGAGAGTGGCCAGACCGATATTTTTCAGACGCCGAAATACTTGGCAAGAATGCAGGAATGAACTAAGTGTCTCCTGCAAACTCCACTCCCCTTTTGCTCCTCTTTTATTCCCTATGGGTGGGGCCATTCACCGTCCACCTTGTTCCTTAGCTGTTCCCTTCGTCTGGCAACTCTGCGCATGCGCACACTGTGAACAGGCTCCAACTGCTGTTCTTCTGCTCCACTGATGTCTGACTCCGAAGGTAGCTGATAACTGTTGGACGGCCCTGGCCCCACCACTGCTTCCAACGCGGAGCCCACATCAGAGCCTTCCCCAGACTCCAGGACTGGCCCATCTTCCTCCCCAACCTCCTCACTGTCCGAATCTGTTGCCAGCTCCGCTGGGCGCTGGCGGACCACAACATGGAGTCTTATTCCATTAGGGGTGTTACTTAGAACCCTGACACTTGATTACTCTTGGATAAGAGCCCTCTAAGGAACGTCAGGACTAGAGGCTTAACCGGGAAGCTGACTTTATAGTCTTAACCTCTGCCTGAGGTTACACGGGGACATAAACCCTTGAGGCATTGATGTTTGGCCTTTCCTTCAGGCTACGAGAAGTACAACACCATGCGAGCCGACCCCGCGCTCTGTTTCCTGGAGAAAGCCGGCCGCCCAGATGACAAGGCCATTGCCGCTGAGCACCGACCGGATGTGGGCGAAGGGTGAGAGGCCGCTTGGGCTGGAGTTGAGCCATTCTCAAGGCTGGGGAGGGGGGTGGACGGCGGACGATGGGGACAGTGGGTGGGAACCACACCCATGATGACTCGCCATGCTAATACCGAGGCACCGAGGGAGGGGACCACTGGCCCCGATCTCGGGTGTCTGTGAGTTCACATTTACTTCTCAAAGGAAGTTCTGAGGTGTGTCTAGAAAGCAGAGGAAGGATGCCGGGATTTCCAAGCAATAATTGACTAGTTCTTATGTCACTGGCAGGGTGGATTTTGACAAGGACTGCGAGGATCCGGAATACAAACCAGTTGGAGCCCCTGCCAAGGAGCACGACGAAGAGGTGGGATCCTAAACCCAATTGCACTGTTGATATAGCCCAGTGAGGGCTAACCTTTTTCTCCTTGCATACCGAAATCAACACCCATAACGGCCACACCCATAACGCAATGCCCCCTGCCCATGCTGACATGACACCCTGCCCTCCCTCACCCTCCTGTGCATGCGCGCAACCCCCCCACCCCCCACGCATACGTGCAACACCTTCCTCCCCTCGCACCACGTTTTGGGCCTAGCAGGCCTCCCTGAAGGCTCCTGACACCAAAAATGGGCGATGGGAGGGCGCATTGTGCACACCCACGGCCCGTTTTGGGTGTCTAGCTTGTCTCCCTGAAGCCTCCGGAAAGCAAAAACGGGGCACGGGGGGGGAGGGGCGCACCCCTCTACGCTTCCCCCTCCTCCTGGCGCATGCGTGGGCCTTTCCCGCATGTACGGCAAAGACGCAAAATTCAACTGGCCGGTGGGAGGCCCATGTGCGGGTGGAGCTGAGCTGGGCAACAGCTCGCGTGCCCGCAGAGAGGTTTGCTGCCATAGATAAAGCTCATTGCCTCATGTTAAAAAAAACAGAACCCGAGATGCAGTGGTGGGATTCAGGCAGTTCACACCTATTCGGGAGAACCAGTTGGTAACTTTCTAAGTAGTTCAGAGAACCGATTGTTGGAAGAAATCTCCTTTTGTTTTTTTCCACTTTACAGAGCTATTCCTGTAAGGAAGGTAGGAAGGAAACATTCTGGTGTTGTTTCTAGCCTAATCTTTATGCTTACAGAAACTGCCTCTCTGGTTAACCCTTGTTACATTGTAACAGCTAAGGCGAAGCGCCCATCGACCTGAGTGACCTTGAGTTGGCCACGCCCACCCAGTCACATGACCACCGAGCCCCCACCTACACAGATGGTCATTAGGGCAGAGAACCGGTTGTTAAATTATTTGAATCCCACCATTGCCAAGATGTTTTAAACCCATTGCCATTCAAACCTAACCGAGGCTACTGGCCCTGGGTTTTATTTATTTGTTACATTTTTACACCACCCCTATCCAAGCGACTCCTTTTTA